>NW_027287427.1:33559113-33741613 GCF_022747635.1 Hetaerina americana | reverse complement strand
CCCCTCTATCGGAAAGAAAGGGACGAGAGAGAGAGAGGAGATAAGAATGGTTGGAATGTCGGAAAAAGGGAATGGGAAGATTGTGGAAATTGTTGGCTGAGGGAAATAAAAGGTTTGATCTCGAAATGGGGAGTCAAGTGATGAAATGGCAGGGCGTGAAAGAGAGAATTAATGAATAGCAGAAGAAGGATAGGGGAAAGAGAACAGCCGAGATGAATAAAATTGTGAAAAGACCAAAATAAATCAGAAAGGAAAGGAATTCTATACATTAGAGTTCCGGATAGTATTTGCAGTAATTAATTACTAGAGATAGATAGAGATTAACTTAATGGGGAAAGTTGAAAAAAGGAAGGTATTCTGGGGTAAGAATATTTCCATGAGCGTACAAAATAAGACAAGTTATCCTAAACTATGTTCTTCTTTTGCTATCCAAAGTAGTGCAAGGGCGGAAATACGTAATTTCAATTATATAAAAAGACAGAAACTCTGATAATCCTGAAGTATCAATGTATCGCTTATTTTTTTGATGTAAGAGATTGTTCCAAGAAGCAAGCAGCCAAGAAAGGAAACTAAAGCAATTTATTTTAAAATATGGAAAGGCTAGGAAAAAAACGTTCACTCTATGACGTATTAAAACAAGAGAAAAACTGTATTGTTCGCAGAACGGAAAACATTAGTCTTCATAAAACGATTTCAAAATGAACATCGGAACCTAAATCACGATTATGATTGTAATACAGAAGATAATTGGAATCTATACAGAAAGATTTATTATTTTAGAGAAATGAAAGCATATATGAAGGCAAAAGAAACAACCTTTTACGATGACAATGAGCCATTTCGCGTCGTATTCAAATTTAGATATTCTTTTTCTCTCACGTATCTAAAGAAAGCGAAAGCAAGCCATAACAATGAATTGTAATAAAATCAAAGGATGTTATTCATAATTACTAAAGTCTTAAAAGCATTTTTATGAGAGAATTTTAAATAATTTTAATTTTCTCTATTTCAACTATCCTAAAACAACTTTTTCTTTCACTAACTATAAAATGGAATTAAGGATCATCAAATTCTGCAAAGGACATTTCAATATGTAAGATAATAAAACATACCAAGGAAATAAGCAAATAATTTTATGTTGACCCAAAAACTCAAGTTGACAAAGTATATCAACTTTCAAATATCTAAATACTGAGGTAAAGATTAGGCCGAATGAATTTACTAATATAGAAGATAACTTCCTTTGAACACAGAATTATGTGTTTCCAAAATATAGAATCAAAAAGCGGTTTGACGCCAAAGCGTTGATTCCATTTAAACTTCTCTATGAACGCATCCAAGGACATGCCCTTTACCCCATTCTTAGCCTTTCGATCAGAAAAAACACGCTAAAACACTTCGAAGAAGCAGGAGGAGAAGCTAGGTGAAATACGAGCAAATATCTAATATCTAAGGGATTTCAGCGGACGTTGGTCGACCGTCTCTCCCAGATAAGGGTGGCGAGCCAACTGGTTCAGAAGCCTAAAACTGTTTTCTACCTCGCTCATAAAGTGGCCCTTTGCCGCCACCACTTAGTAGGCGGCTGAAGCAACGGCTGCAGGTTAAAGGTCACAACTAATCACCTCGAGGATCTGAAGATTTCCTTTAAACCCTACCACCTCCACTATGCATCTCCTCAACCCCCAAACCCCTCTCCAGACCTTTGAACAGGTACACAAAACACCCCCCTCCACAGGGGGAAACGGAAGCTATCTAGCCTACCCCTCGAAAAAATTTTCTAACCCCCTTAGTTTCCCCCTTCCATTTCCCAGTTCACATCACCTCTTCATTCATTTGGCCGTACTTTCCCTTACGACACACTTCCAACTCCGCGCGTCGGGGATAACTTTATTAATTAAAAGGCGGAGAGGGAGAGAGGAAGACCTCTCCCACTCTTCCCACTCGCACTCCCTCCCCTAGGGAAAGGAGCGGTGAATGGGGGAAGGTTGAATAGTCTCTCCCTTTCTCAATATCTCAGCTTCCCATCCTCCATCTCTTCCTCACTTCCTTCCTCCACTCACCAAGTCCCACCGGTGCGACAGAGTATCCGTATTTGGCCAAGCCTTCTTTGCATCCCCGTCCAAGCTAAACCTCTGCCCTAATCCTCTACAATATTTCATCCTTCTCCTTCTACCTCTACCATTTCTCTCTCCTTTTTCCCCCTTCAAGGATCCACGGCATTCTTCCGCTCTAACTTCTCGTTCATGATCCCTTTCTCTCCCTACTTATTTCTATCTTTTTACTGCTTTAGAAATAATAATATATCTGCTCAACACTTTAAGGTTGCCATGCAGTCCTTCTGATGCACGAGCCACTTCAGAAGTTAGCGCCGGTAGATTTTTCTGCCTGTAACTGTCTTTAATGAATTCCAAGTAAAGATAAAAGCCGGAAATAAGGTAGGATGCGTAGAGTGTTTGGGTATGTACATAAGTTTGAGTAGTGAAAATTCGCAAATCCATGAAAATTTTAAGCATGCAAAATAAACCTTGCTGTTTGTTGCTGTTGTTTCTTGCTGTTTAATATACTAGTACGATTTTAAATAGAATGATGCATTTCATTTATGTAACTGGTCAAGGTTGATTATATTTGTTCTGAATATACAGATACAATCTTTTGCCAACTGCTGAGTGAGTATTATTCAAGATACAAAAGTCTACAAATTTTAGCAGTTTTTAAAAAATTGCAAATGACGGTCTGGAAAATGTTCTATTGATACAAAATCTAACTTCAACCATATATTTAAGGAGTACATTGAAAAATATTCTGCAAATAATAGCATTTTCATTGTTCTTGATAAAAATTGGTTTTAATTAAATAAATACCCTTAAATATAATTGCATATTTCTGTAATAGCTTCTTCTGTTAATACCCTAGTCCCTTATGCTTAGTGGTATTTGCAATTAGGATTTTTTAAAGTTCATTTTTCACACCAACAAACTCCTTTTCTACTTTCCTAAATCTTCGAATATACATTTCAAAACCATTATTCTTCATTCGGATTCATCCTTATCTTCGCTGGAATAACGTATGCGAAAAAGAAATTAAATATTATATTTCCTTGTTTAATAAATGCATTGGAGCTTGAAAATAGGCATTGATAGAATCCTTTATTACTTCAATTTTTATTCCCTTCGTTTATTTGAAATGGGTTATAACTGCGAACTGAAGGAAGTCAAAAGAATGAAAGCGGAGAAAATACATTACTAAGGACGAAACACGAACTAAACAGAGGTTAGCTTGCTAGCGCAAATGTCATATGCCGGCGTAAACCAAAACCTGATGTACGCAGTTTTATAAAATGTAGACAATACTATCAGATCCAAAACCATTTTACTATAGTAATACTGTATTTCATCACTCCAGCCTTAAAATTGTTACAATGTGAATAGCATGGCACCATCGCGACAACGTGAAAATAATATACATAAATAATTCATATTCATTGCACGGAAAACAAATTGGGAACATCTGTCGATCTGCATTGAATCAATTTTCCATTATAGAAAAATTGGGGGTAATTTTAAAAAGATATTTTATAGAATAGTGTGTTATTTATCGTAGAATAGATCTTGTGTCAAGTATTGTATGATCATGCGCAGGAAATCCTATTTTTAAAATGAAACAATAAAGAGAAAAGATTTATTTTTCAAAAGGTTCATGAAAATTCGCTGTAAACCAAAACGAAGCATCTTATTTTAGAAATCCTGGTTTGGGAGCCACTGAAAACACGAAGATTAGATACAAGACTTAATCCACCAGAAAAATAAAAATTGTGGACATATTTTGTGGGCAGATGTAGCGAGAATAAATTTCGCACCACATTATAATCTAAGATGAGATGCGAAGAACAGAAAATAAATGTAAATAAGCTACCAACCAGTCCGATGAATGTAATCCTTTTCCCATTACTCAAATTGTATAAAAGAATAAATTATGAGAAAAAAACTTTGATAAATCGAAAATAAGATCACTACATGCACAGATAACTCCAATTAATAACGCCCGATGACCAAATATATCCTTTCAATTAGCATAAATATTACTTTAATTCGATATGATAAATTTCAATTACAAATGAATCAAATCTTCAGCAATTGATCTATTAAAAAACGTTCGATTCCATGGTATTTTGAAGAAAATATGAACGATAAATATTAATCACATTAGACTTGATCTTCAACGAAACTTTTTGGGGGGATAATTTAGAAAGATTTCCAGCATTATCACCGTGGTCTCGAGTTTGACCAATAAAAAATCACCCATATTGTGAAGCATATTTGTGGCTATTTCGAATAAAATATATACTTAACAATTTCAGAATCATCCACATTTCTTTTATGGTATATAAATATATACACACACACACATATATGTATACATATATATATATATATATATATATATATATATATATATATATATATATACATATATATAATTATTATTGTTATTAAGTAATCTACCGATTAAGGTAGGTTTTTGGATGGACAAAGTTACTAAATAAAACATTTTGAGACTCCTAACAAAACACAAAATCCAGCATCCTACTCTACATCAGGTCCCCCCATCTCTGAGTACTTTCTTCCTCCCTTCAACCCGTCCAACATCCCTATCCTGCTCCTTCCCTTTCCTCATTTGCCTAACATTCTCCCCTCAACTACAGTCTTCAAGATCCCGCTGCTGTCCCATTCATCCACTTTTTCTGCCTCCAAAGGATTTCTCCCAACAAACCCCTCTCTTCGCCCACCATACCCAGTACTTCCTCATTTGTTTTCTTCTCTGTCCCTTTCACCTTCTCCATTCTTCTCCACACCCACATTTCAAAAGCCTCCAGTCAACGTCTATCCTCCTGCTTCAATGACCACGTTTCCGCGCCGCACATAACTACACCATATCAAAGTTTTTACGAGTCTTTTCATAACATCCTTACTCAACGTCCCTCTCATCAACTCCCTCCTACTAGTGAAAGCCTCTTTGCCCAGCGCAATTCTTCTCCTTACGTCCCTACTACTTTGACCGTGTTGGTCCAAAGATCTCCCGAGATACGTAACCTGTTCCACCTGCTCTAGTTTTTGCCCTCTTATTTTAATGTTTAGCTTAGCCTTTTTCTTTCTAGAAAATCGCATTACCTTTGTTTTATTAATATTGATTCTCATCCAATACCTGTCGCACTGAATTTCCAATTCACTCAGCAATGCTTGTAACCCCTTGGCTGACTGACAAACTAAAGCTTGGTCATCAGCGAACCTAACTGATTTTACGAATTCCCCGCCCACTTTCATTCCTACCTCGAGTTCTTCCCATGCCTCTTTGATCATTTCCTCTGCATACAGGTTGAGCAGCGAAGGTGATAATGGGCAACCCTGCCTTACACAACTTCCTAACACTGCCCATCCGGACTCCCCGTTCCCCACCCGCGCCTGAGCAGTCTAAAACATGTACAGGTTGTGGATTAGCCTCCTTTCCCTCCAATCTATTCCTATTTTCTGCAATATACTCATTAGTTTTTCCCAATTCAATCTATCAAAAGCTTTTTCAAAATCTATGAAACAGGCAAATACCTCCTGGTTGTGCTCTATATTCCTCTCGATTAATAATCTCATTACTGCAATGGCATCACGCGTACCTCTCCCCTTCCTAAGCCCAAACTGATCATCCCCTAAGTAATCAATTGCCCTACTCTCTATCCTTTTTTTATGATCCTGAGAACAACTTTAACCGCGTGGGATATCAAACTTATCGTCCTGTAGTCCTCAGATGATGTAGCCTTTACCATTTTCGGAATAGGAACTAAAACTGGTCTCACAAAGTCTTCCGGCCAGATTCCTTCCTGATTAATACTACGAATCAGCCCATATAGCCTCATCCTCCCACATTTGCCTAAACATTTCAGTAGTTCCGCGGGAATGTTATCCCCCCCTACGGCCTTATTTAGCTTCATCTCCCTTAATGCCCTTTTTATCTCCTCACCAAGTATGCCTGGACCTAAGCTATCTTTCTCTACGTCATGTTCCTTTTCTATGCCTAACTTTGTTGGACTAAGTTCTTTACTACACAGTTCTTCTATATATTCCTTCTATCTCCTCTCTTGGATCTTTCCTGTGTCAACTATTATCTTACCCGCCTTATCTCTAACTGTTAGCATAGATCTTCCTTTATTAATTCCCGATAAAGAGTTAACTTTGCTGTACAGCGCACCAATTTCACCCTTCTTCTGTAACCTTTCCATATCCTCGCACTGTGTCTTCCACCATGCTTCCCTAGCCCTATTTGCTGCCCGCCTCAATTTATTGTTTAACTCTTTGTACTTCATTTTGTCTAACTCCGTGTGTACTGTCTTCCATTTTCTCCTCTCATCCATCTTTGTAATTATCTCATCCGTGATCCATAGTTTCCTAGACCTTTTCGGGTTAACGGTTCAAATAGTCTCTTTTGCGGCTTTAGATAACCCTTTCTTGTTACTTTACCATTTTTCTTCAATAGTATTTAGCCCTTTTCCATCTTCCAGAATTTCCTCTACAGCCGGTTTGTACTCTTTCCTTTTTAATTGAATTAATACTTCTACATTCAATTTTCTAACTCGCCGCCCCTGCATTATCTTTTTGAAACGGACGCTACATTTCATAATAACTCAATTGTGGTCAGAGTCCGCATCCGCTCCCGGGAAGCTGTACGAATTTATCACACTGTTCCTAAACCTGTGTCTAACCAGAAAATAATCTCTAGCTGATACCTCTCTGAATCACCTGACATTTTCCATGTATACCAGAGTCATATATATATATACGGAAAAAATCACACGAGCGGCACAATAATGCAATATATATATATATATATATATATATATATATATATATATATATATATATATATATATTTTGTTGCTTGAGTTTTCCATGCTTGACTTGTGGATTCCTGATGGCGAGACGGAAAGAGAGAGCAGTCACGTCTGTGGCCGAGGAACTTAATGGTGACACTGGAGAATAAATTTTTCCCCTTCCACAATAACCACTCCCGCCATTCAACGCCCGCGGATACAAAAGTAACCTAGAGCTTTAGGTCACGAGTCCAAGGATAAGTTACACTGGATGGGACACGGGGATGGGAAGAAGAAGTTCGTAACGATCCCGCACAGCGGACAGCGAGTTTAAAAGAGGGATGCTTCTACATCGTATCATTCTCCTTTGTTTTTGGTTAATGAAACGATTGTTCATAGCCGAAGTTCATTCCGCACGAGAAAATATACGCCGAAAGAGGTCTCTAAGCTAAGCCAATAAAGGATACTTTAAACTAAGATATCAATACTCTTTATCAACTTGCCGTTATCTTTAAATAAATTCTTCCCTAAATTTCTCATTCTGTAATCTATAAAAAAACTATACTTGGCTATTTATATGCAGAGTGATTAGATATATATTTGTTTTAAGCTTTACAAGTTAATTATTATTACTAACTTATCACCCCCTTCATTAATTCCTTCAATTGCACGCTAAAATTTGAAAAATATTAATGACCAAGTATGTTATCTGAAAGGTCATTGAAAATAATTGACATGAATATTAGTACGCAATTTTTAACAATAGGGGTAGAATACATATGTATTGAATATATTTCAAAATAAATAAACAATGGCCTTCAGCTTGATAATAAGCGCAGTATTTATAATTTTTCTAAGAGAAGGTTGACAAGATAAAGTACGAAAACTTTACACTAAAAGAGAGAAATTTATCGATAAAAAGAACAAAAATAAGGTTCATTCCGCGGGAATATAGTTCAGAAACGTACTGAACTTTAAATTCTGAACCATAGTGACGTTACAAAGGGTGTGCTTCAAAAGTGCTGCAATCAAATTTCCCGCGCCGCTCCTATTGGCCCTCCTATAGGGGGAGGGGTACGCTAAGCTTTGCCGCAAAACCTATCTCAGTGCTCTCCAAGTTGTGGAAGCGGAAGGACGTCAGATAAACCTCTGCGCGCCGACAGTGTTACGGAAGACCTACCGAGCGGAAATTTCAAGTGAACTTTTGCAACGTATTGAAAATGAATCTGATGATTTGGACAAAAATTATTTTACAAACTTGATGGATGAATGACAAATAATCGTTTGCTCAAAAAGTTGAAATTTTAGTTTTAAACACATGCTTCTTAGAAGTAGGTAGGATGGGATGAACGTAAATTTCACTAAATGCAGTGGGTACGGGTAAATGAAGTAGAGTTTTTGGTAAAAGTTGGCGATGGAAGAGTGGTGTATCAAAAATATGACTTGAGTGAACCAATAACAAACTCTTAGGAAATATTTAAGTGCCTTGTTTGTAAATCCAAGAGAATGCGCAAATAGTAATTTGAGAGAAGGATAAATTATTTGAGAGGAATAGCTATGTCAACCTCGACATGATAGAACGAACTCTAAGAAATCCCACTTCCGGGCAGGAAATTCAAATAATGGCAGCGGGTTTTGCAAAAAATTGGTGAAAATACATTGCAATGCTGAACACTGTCATTATTAGTCAAGCTAAAAGGATTAAAACTGTTCTTTCTCGAAACAATATGACTTATCAAAGGACCAATACATTAGTTAAACATGATAATATTTATCATTCATGCTTAATTAAGACCAAATTGAGCACTTTTCCTATTAATTAATAATTGGGTCTCAAAATTTTCATGCCGATTAATATTGATGCTAACTCTCAAAAAACCTACACTATGAATTCCAAGGACCTTCCCATGAATCAGATTTCAGCTTCAGTACAAAATATAAATCACAGGAAGGTTATTTTTTTGATGGTGTCTCAAAAGAATTTACGATCTCCCGGTGAAAACTTCCTAGGGCACTCATTTATAAATATTGAACGATGACCTTTCAAAAGTGCTTTCAGCCCATATGTCGTGACATATTGGATAAAATGACGCGAGAATGGGAGGGAATGGCAAACTCTTGTCGATACATGATCTTTTTTTAATATTACAGAAGCCACCAATACATTACAAAGCCGTTCAAAGTTTTTACGAATCATAAAAGTTTCAAATTGAGGAAAAATAAATGTACCAGTATTTTACCTCCTCCAACATTCCAATAAAACTGGAACGCCTTTTTACAATTTTGTCTCGTTCTAAACTCTCGCTCGGTGACGCGATGTCTCAGATTAAGATGCGACACGGTTTTCTGATATTTGTTGGGATTAGTAAAATCAAAGAATTACATGAACATTGGGTAAAACTATTTGAGCACATTTCCAGCTGAAGTTGATGGCATCAACAGTCTATCAATCACAGTATTATATATTTTACTCTTCCAATATGATGTTCTCTGTCTTTCGAATATTATTATATTCATTTATATTGCTAAAAAAATAAGGTTAAGGCTAAGAGAGCAAAAACATAAAGCATGTTTTGATTCTTTCCATCGTTAACTATAGCACAAGCATAATGCTCGTAGAATTCCAGAGAAAGACCAAGTAAAACCACGATGAAGCCAACAACCTATTTTTATTTGACACAAAAATCGTCATAGCTTTCAGTCTTCATTAAGGGCGCATTATAGATATTTTAAGTAATTTCCTTTCATTTCTAATCTAAAATTATATTTCTATTCCATTAAAAATATTTTAACAATAAATTTTAATTTTCAAGTTATTGTTATCTTCCACCTCAGTGTTTATTGTCTACCATTTCCTTCTTTTGTCGATTGTTCTTATCATCTCGTTGGTAATTCATGCCCATTAAATAATTCTACTTCTTGTTGTAGATTTTATTCCTTTATTTAAATGCTCCTTTTTTTCTTATGTCGTACCCTTACGTCGGTCCTTACTCCAATTGTCCCTTTTTACTAACTGGTACTTTGATATGGTTAGTGCTTCTGTGTTTATTACGTCAATATTTGTCCATGTTTTATTTTCCCAAATCTAAGGCATTACGTCATTTTACGCATTTGAATGAATAAAAAATAAGTCTACATGTGAAAAACATTCCTGGGCTCGAACCCAGAAGGTTTTGGTAAATGCCAATTTTTAGCCAGTTAAAAAGTACAAATGTCTATTTTTTTCTAAAATGTGACTATTCTAGATGATTCTTATCGAGAAAGATTTAATTTTAAAGCCAATTAATACTAAGGCAACTAAAAAAAACCAATTACCATTGTCAAAATTCTCATTAAGGTGACTCGTTTGAAAAATGAGTGATGTAATACAATAGGAAAATGACATTAAAAGACAAGGTTGGATTGAAAGAGGAGAAAAAAATTTTAGTGTCATATAAACAAGAGATTAAATAAGTACTGTTTGTTTTGCTCTAATGCAGTAAATCCGCATTCCTCTTATACTATTAGGTATGTTTCTGCCTTTGAAACAGAATGTTTGTTAATTGTTATATCACCTCAATGTGATATCTTTTAAGACAATGAAGATATTATTATTACGTCAATATAATTCCAACAACGAATGAACTACGACAGTAAAAATTGCAAACGTTGTCGAACGATGTAGCTTCCAGTATTATTTCGTAAAGGCGAGACATGACTCCAAGAATATGTACACTTTGTATTTCCAAATAAAATTTGTATTCCAACGATCAAGGTTTCAAAGCGTAGGGTCATCATCACCTGATAATGACGCCACGCGTTGAAACCTAGGTCGTTTGAATTAATACTTTATGTAGAAATACAAATTTTATTCTAGAATTCAAGATTGTCCAATTAACAAGATTTCTATTCAATCGCTATTTCAGTCAGTATTTAGTTTTCACTATCTCAATCCGCATTAAACTAAAAAAAATGGAAAAACAGAAATTTCCTCCCCTACGAATACTGCATGGGGAACACCGAAATGGAATTTGTAGACTCGATTAAGTACTAAGGCGTTATCCTCACCACGACTTCTCCAGGGTGAAACACGCATGGGGAATTAAATGGATAAGCTGAAAAAAAAATTAGGATTTATTATTAGACTACTGGGTAGATGTGATTTAAAGGTAAAAGAGAAATGTTATCTTTCGCTGATTAGGCCCCATATATAATATACTGCTGATCCTCACGAGGTTATATCGATTGCCGAATTGGATCGCGGGCAGCATAGAGGAGCTAGAGTTGTAAAACGCTCTTATAATCAATTTAGTAGCTTATCCAAAATATTAGAGGAGCTAGGCTGGGAATCACTCGCGGAGCAAAGCTTAAACTGCAGATGAAACCCCTTGTATAATTTGAATGGATGACTCTTTAGCAATGATACCGAAAATGTATTATTACCCCCATTGCACTACGGTAAACTATATCTTGTCGTTAGAATTAGAGATATTAGAAGGAGAATAGATAGATTAAAGATGTTATTTTTTCCACGAACAATTAGGAACCAGAAGAAAATTGTCCGATCGTGGTCAAAATTATTCTGGTATGTATTCAATACCCTGCCACACACCCTAGCGGTGGCTTTCAGGGTTCTAAAAAATACAAAAACACATATCTATGTTATTTTGAAGTTCCTACTTCGGATTTGACTTCCATTCCATAAAATTCTTGATACGGAATGAAGAGAGAATTTCTTTTTTTTACAATTAATAAGTAATTTCCAATATCGTGGAGCCTACGAGGGATATCGTGAAGAGGATTCTATTATGACTATATCAGTTTACGAACAAAAAAGGATGAGTTTCCTAGAAAATTAATATCAAGAGGCTGAGAACGAATTATCTGCTGTCATTTTCATCCGTTTGAATTTCTTCCCTTAAATCGCCTGTCACTCTTTGTCTGCCTTCAAAACCTTCCCCTTCCTTACATGTCTCCCGAACTATTTCCCGCCTTCCTCCGTACAAAATTCATTTCTACTTCTGGCTCGAAAGATAACTGAGAAGGTTAGCATAAGGATTAGAGTTGTATGTAATCTCATTTTATGAGTGACGTTTTAATTAACTGAAACAGAAACTTATACTCCCAGTTGGAATGCATATTATATGTATGTATTTAAGGGCTTTCAATTAGTAAAAACATCACTGATTAAGAAAAAATTCCAAATTTTTGCTGATTAAATGTATAAAGTGGATTTGGGACGAGTTTTAGATTAACAGCAGCTGTTGAAAAAATAAAATTGTAAATTTTATAATAACATCCGTCAGAATCTGTTTTATATCTTTCAGATTGGGTAAATGCCCGAAAATAGTCCTTAAGTTTCAATTACTCCTAAAATTATTTTTGATTCTTCGTTCACCTGTTCCTCGGAAACAAATGGGAATTCGTCCAATATTTCGGAAGTAAAAGTACATGGCTATCTACGGAATAATTTTTTGGTAACAGTCAAAATAGTCTATAATTCCTTGATATATTTTTTACCAGAATAAATATCTCATATCACTTCGAATGGTTTATTCCTGTGTGCTTTTATACAAGCGTTCGATGTCCGGATACACTTTTAATGTTAAAATTAATTTCCTGTTGTATTTTGTTTCATTTAAAATTCTGGATCGAGTGATATATTTCAAAATAAAATTGCCCTTCATTCAGCCCATTCTGCCTTGATAAAAAATAACTTATCACTCTTTAATCACACAGTTTCTTCTTATTACTTGGGACCTTTATCATACGTCCACTTCTTCATGATAACATGACTGATGGGTCAACTAGAGGCGTGCTCTCGTGTCATCCACACAATATAGCACGCGCACACATACAATCGGAACACTAGCACAGTGAGTCCTGGCGCCTCTGGCCAAGAGGCGGCGTGGACGGGAAGTTCCTGGAGTCGTGGGAGGGAGGGATAGAGCTTAGGTTAATCGTGGATATGTCTGCTCGTGGAACCCCACCTGATCTATCCCCTCTCCTCTTCGTTCGTCGTTCCAGCTAGTGTCCGCCGTTTCATTTGAGAGGGAAAGAGGGCCTGACTGACACACAGAGACCGCCCCCTCCACCGACGCCGCCTCTCCCCCGGCCCCTTAGCCGACCTACAATCCCCTCTTGACACTTCCCTCCCGCCCCCCAACGTCCCTCACCATCCTTGGCCGACCTAAAAACCATTGTCCCGTCGCATCTGAACCCCCGATCCCATCCCGTTCCTCGCTCTCCGCATCACCACCGCGTCCACAACCCAACAAGAACCCTTTTGCAGGGTGCATGTATCTGACAGGTACAACTACCCGCTTACTGCAGACCGGGGTCCTGGAAGATGGGTTATCAAAATAAGAGTTAGGCCATCCAGATGGACCATAAATCCGCCACACGTGGACATACTTGCAAATGGGGACACACTCAGACGGTCATATTCTCGAATGGGAAGTCGGAAAGAAATTGGAAATCCAAACACCACATCAGCGAGGTCAGCATCATTTATTGCTGATCGGACGGATGAGGTGACCGTAAAATATTAATGGAGCCATCGTACGTTACTTGCCAATTGACAGTGCACCTTAATGTTCACATACATGAACGTGGCATGTTACTCAAGGGGGTTTGAACGCTGGATTTCTGGCCGCATGGTCACAGATCCAATACCGGTGACACCTCTCAGTGCTTCGAGTTAAATCAAACCAGTGCAATTTTCAGAGCAGCATTTATTTCTGGGAAACTATAGGTGGCACGTGGAAAGAAACTGGTTTCCTTTGCCTGTTGCGTGTGTTTAACGTGTCACAGATTAAAAAAAGCTTGGATTACTGCAGAACTCCACCTTACATAAAAATGCTAGGCTTCGGTTGAACAGCAATTCATTTACATGTGCAATGAATTCAACCGTCAAAAATACTATAACTATCTTATCCTCGAGTTTTCGTCGTTTACGCTGATTAAATAATACCAATACAAACGCTATATGTTAGGCCCAAAAGAACTCATGATTTGAAACGCTGAAATCAGATAATTGTACGTTCATTCGACTAAGTAACAAAAAGATTTACTTACATTAGCTGCCTTCATAGGAGAGATGGTGATGAAATGTGTGCTCTGGTAGCGTCAGCTAGAATGTATTTTCTTTGCCATATCATCAGGCCAGGGTCCTTCCACTTTGACTAGGTAGGTGATCAATTGTCCACTGCATTCCCTGAAACAATTGACAATGCTAAGCCAAGAAATCTAAAAATGAAATGAAATATCAAAACAATAATAATGTACCAATATATTATGAGCCGCGGTCATACTGAAACCGCACATGTAAATGCGAGAATATCATTCTTTCATTTTAGGCTATTTAATAAATCCACGTCTTCCCTATGTCAAAATAACATAGCAAATAAATGTTTCATTAAAAATATGCCAATACTACTGCTACTATTAGTTACCGAATGAATTTAATAATATACTACCGTAGTTAGCATTGGCAAGTTTTATTTTCGAGAGAATGTAAGAAGCCCTAAATTCACCCATATACTATTAGAAGTAAAATAAACATGAAATGAACTGGTAACAAAACCTGTGCGTGAAATTACCGGAATTTTGCATTATAAAGGAATCACTCATAGTTATCAATCTAAAAGCCATATTTACGCCCATACCGAAACAAAAGAGATTTAACTAATAGAGAAATAACATAAAAGCTTAACGGCAAATATTAGAAAATGTGATGTGCATGGGAATTAAGTCCTTAATTACAAAATACCAAGAATAAACATGGAAATATATTGAAAACGAGGAAGTTTGTCACATACAGGCATACGTTTAGTTACTAAAACCCTCAGTTAAATACAGAAGGCACCGTTTTGTATGGTCTCGTTCATGTGGAAAGTTTTACCATTCAATTTCGTTGGGTCAATAATATTTTCCTCTCCGAAAAAGGGAAAAGCGACGGACAGTATTATAGGAACAATGGGTCGTAAGTTAAATTAAAAAAGCAAGAAATCTATTAGGTACTAGGAATCAACAAACAAATGGAACAAGGGCAAACATCTACTCAAATGAAGACAAGCCAGGGATTAAGAAGCAAGATGGTCGCCAAGTTCAATTCTTTATTTATGCCCTGGTGGCGCCTCAATATATTTCGTATCTGTCGGCGGTTTAATAATTCAAGCATATTAATATTGTACTTTATTTTTGTTACAGGCTATTCTATTTAATTGCTTACAGATAGTTTTAAATTTTATAAATCACGTACTCAGGGATTACTAACGTAGCCCGGAAACCAAAACTTCCCGGTCCGGCGGCGTGACCCACCCGTAGGCACGTCGAGTTATGTCATTTTTTCCCAGTCAACACAAATTTGAGAGGGATCAAGGGGCACTGAAACACGAATTCTAACTCAGACTCTCTGAAAATAATAGATTTTGTGATTCTTAGCTTTCAGATGAAAACTATGTATCCTCAAGCTTGCGTCACCCAATGCTATTTCTGTCATTCCTTCTAATCCAAATGATTGCACATGATGATTCACGTTGTAGTTTTATTCTTAGTGTCTTAACGGCGAATCACGGAAGTGAGATTTTTTATTACGTTCAGTTGCAGCTGCGTAATTACAAGGTATACATTTTATATGCTCAGAGCAATCCTTTCCTTTAGTTCTCATTTTCCTAGAGTCGATTCACCCTGACACACACCCTATCGGTGGCTTGCAGGGTACTAGATATTTGAGATATTTTAGTAACCTGCAAGTCACCACTAGGGTGTGTGGCAGGGGGTGAATACACACGAGACTGATTTTTAGCCATATATGACCCTATCGCGATCAGACGATGCTATTCTGATCCCTTATCGTTCATGGAAAAAATGACGTCTTAAATCTGTCTGTTATACACTTAATCTCTCTAATTTTATTGACGTGATCTCGCCTACTTCTGCCTAGCTGGGCTGGGAATCACTCCCGGATCAAAGTTTAATTTACAGATTAAATCTCTTGTATTAATTGGAAGGATGCCACTTTAACAGTGATGTTGAAAATATATTATTACCCCCATCTTACTATGGTAGGCGAAATCAGGTCAACAAAATAAGAGAGGTAAATTCAGAAAAGAGATTTAAGATGTCATTTTTTCCACGAGCGATAAGGGATCAGAGTAACTATGTCCAACTGCGGTAGGGTCACATTCGGGTATAAATTAGTCTGTTGTATATTCGATCCCTACCACACACCCTAGCAGTGGCTTACAACTTGCTAATATATCACATTTTGGTACCGCTTAACCTTGAAGAAATGAATATATAAATGGGTATTTAACTAATCATGGGCGTTGCTCGTATTCCCGAAATTCCTCTGTAGTTGTAGGCGATTCTACAGACAGCTAAGGTCATTTTCGCCTTTAGGGATGGAAGCGAAAGGAGGAAGGGTGAAGAGAAACTCGGGGTCGGCATTAGGCTACTCTTATCGGAATGCGCCAAGGGGTCCGCAGTTTAACGTCCCATCCGACGGACATCATACTCAATCAAAGTGCTCTCCACAAAGTACCACAAGTAGGGAGGGCTAGGGATACCACTGAAAAATATCTTGCGGATTTAGACCCGGACCCTCTTGGTGGGAAGCCAGTACGTTAGCTACCACACCATCCCGATCCCTGAAATTCGTCTGTATTGGTCAAAGACCCCAATGTACATGAACACACTAGGAAAAAATATTATGCTTCGGGATCGTTTCCTAGCCATTCTAAGAAATTGGAATTTTTATGGTAATAATAAGCACGATATAACGGATTAGATTAGCTCTATTCTTTATAAAATGAATGAGAATTTTGAAAAACCTGTGGATACAGGCAAAGAAGTGGTAATTGATGACAGCATGGTTCCGCGGCGTGGGCGTATGATATTTCGCCATGTATACTGGGCAAACGACATAAATAGGAAGTCAAATTTCATAAGCTTTACCTACCCTACTACACTTAAAATGTCATTTTATGCCTTGGTATAAATGAGAATTCATCAGAAAAGGGCACACGACATAGTAATGCGGCTAATGAATGGATTGTTTTATGACCGTTGCATATTATATACAGACAGTTTGTACACAAATGTTCCGCTATTTAGAGAGTTATTAGGCAAGAACACATACTTGTGTTCTTACCTAATAACTACTTATTCAGTACGCACCGACATTGAATGTTTACCCGAGGCCGCAAAGATCAAACAAAAAAGGGGTTACATATTTGGCCTGCAAAATTTAGATACAATAAAAATTTGTGAAATGGACGGGAAAGGAGGCCTGTACTTATGTTGACAATGTGCAAAGGCCAAAATTGTACTTTCGTTGACATCAACAAGACCCTTTGAAAACCAGATACCATTATTTATTTCGATGCTGCCAAAAAAGGCGTTGACTTACCTGACCAAATATCATTATATCACTCATCTTTGAGGTACACGATAAGATGGTATAAAAAGATATTAATTGAATTAATTTTTGGCATCATGTTAATAAATGCTTGGTGTATTCATAAAAAGTTAAAAGAGTCTGAAAAAGCCGAGCATTTTACGATTTCGCGAAAGCATAATTTCTCCACCACAAGCGCTAAAGAAAAAACTACATTATCTAATGAAATATGAAAGTATAACCAATATCATGCCAAAATTATGGAAAGAGAGCTATAATACAATTAGCATAATAGACGAAAGACGAGCGGCGATGAAAAAACTAAAAAAGTTATAGCTTATTGCCCTTATTGCGATAATAAACCAGAATTATGCCTGGAATATTTTCACAAAACACATAATTAGTTTATGTCTTTTAGATTTTTAGGTACACCGAAAACTTAAGGGAATTTTCCTCCTTTGTAACTGCCTACAATATAAAATACATAAACATTCTCAAAGAAGTGAATGAATTCCAATCCTGAGCTAATTTAACTTCTTTGTTTGGCAGTATCAATATTATTAGGCGAAAATCCAAAGTTTAACAAATTATTACGAAACATAAATCTTAAATCTGACGGGGAACACTTCAATATGCCTTATCATCCAACGGCTGCCGTTAAATATCTAACACGGATCTTACGACAGCGTGACCCACCGGTGGGTGACGCCGCCATGGCTGATAATAGTGTAACCCACCGGGGGGTCACGTAGGGTTTAACGTGTTAATGACCATTAAGTATTGAAAATATTAATAGAAATTTCTATTAAAAGGAAAATACTAACAGTAAGAGCTTTCACAAGGAGTGGAAAATTGATGACAGGAACGTTGAGAGAGGATGTTAAGAAAAGGTTCGTTTAAGTATTGACATGGTGCATAGTTATGCATGACGTGTAAACATGTTCATTTAAGCAGGACGATAGGCGTAGATTGGAGGATTTTTAAAGGTGGGTATGGAGAAGGATGGAAAAGGTGAAGTAGATAGAAAGGAAAAAAAATGAAGTGGTTAATATGTTTGGGGGAAGTGAGGGGATTAACGGGATAAATCATAAGAAGACAGTAAAAATGGATGAAAAGCATATTGATTCGCAATGGGAAATTGAAAATTGTGATAGAGGGGAAAATGTCTGGCAAACGAGAATGGGGAAGAAGTAGGATAAGGGTTTTGGAAGGAATAAAAGAAGGAAGAATGTATACGAGGATAAAGAGGGACTTTATTGTAGAGTAGGATGTTGGGTTGTGTTTTGCTAGGAGAGACAAAAGAATCATTTGGTTGTTGTACCCATCCAACTTAACCGGTAGATTAACTATAATAATAATAGAATTTCGCATAAAATTCAACCAACGTTCTGGTTTTCCTCGAGAGTTTCGAAGAGGCGTTCAAAATTAAAGTAAGATAAAGTCGATGAGAGTACTTCTGAATTTGGGAGAGGTTTGGAGGCATGTGCACCTTCTTCAAAACCTTCATAATTAGCAAGGCTTGGTGTACTACGATTAGTAAATATTTGCAGTATACGTTTTTTGCAGAGAGGTAATTAAGGCGATTGGCACATAAGCAGGAAGACTTTCCGTTATCGCTATTTCTGTTTAACGTCGCCCTGAGGTAATAAAGGTATGAGAAGGTTTGGGGGGAGGAATTAATTAAGTTGATTCGTGGGTGATAAATATTTATGTTTTCTTTCAGCCTAGCATTAGCATTCATTCCTTTATGCATTAAAAGACCAAAAGGATAAGTATGGGTTGAAAAAAAGAGCTTAGACTGGATACTTCTACGACATGAACATAAAAAAATTAGCAGGGGGTTTGGAAGGCCAACAAAGAATTTTGAGCAATATAAGCGGAGAGAATACGTTGTAGGGTAACATTAGAAGAAGACTTGAAAAAAGGATTGGAAAGATATTCTCAGTAAACGGAATGATGAAGACTTTGATAGAAGGGTGATTATAGGGAAGTTTTGTTTGGAGATTAAAAAGTAGAGATATGTTTACGGTTCCAAGGGAGGTGGAATATTTGAACCATATGAAAATGAGAATGTTTCAGCGTAATGTTAAGGGTCCTTCTTTCGTGTAGAGCATTAAAAGTGATATTTTTTTAAAGGAACAAATTAATATCTATCAGTTTTCGGGGCCCATCTAAAATTTCTCTCCGGCAGACTAGATATTTTTTCACCCAGCGAGTAACCGCTAGGATTTGTGGCAGGAGGTGAATATACACCAGACCAATTTTCACCCGAATAATTGTTCTCCCCCTATCGCGGTCGGACTTCATTCTGATCCCTCATATTTCGTGAGAAAAATGACATGTTAAATGTATCTGTTCTACACTTAACCTCTCCAATTTTACTTGCATGATCTATCCTACTGTAATACGACGGTGGTAATTATAAATTTTCAATATCACTGCTAAAGAATAGATATCATATACAATCTTTATTAAGCTAGATAGTACCCACTTGGATTCAGATTCTAAAGAAAGAGTATGCTTTCAAATCTTCTACCATAATCACTCAGAATCAACAAATATGTCAATTATCTCCGCTATGGATTAATTTCATAAAATAAGATCTGAAATAATTTTCTACCCTAAATCCAACGGCTAGGATCCAGCATTTTTCATCGGTCTACGAATTCTTACGTCTGTGCGCCATAAAAACAATGCATCACGTTGAGTATGTAATTTACCGGATTAAAGCCAAGCAGCACAGTCACCTCTATAGTCTTACAAACAAATCTATTGATGGTTTACTTTCTACTACTTCTTTTTTCTACGTTTCCACCATCATTCACTAAAAATTCCGTCAAGTCGATATTTGTGGGTCCAGGAAAAGCAAGAGAAAACTAATGTTCATAATTATCCCTCATTGATTTAACGACCACCAATACATATATCCTGTCTAAAATATCGAATTGTTCCTTGCAACCACATGCGTCCTCAATGTGCATGCTTATTGCAATTATTTTTAAATTTTACACCTTTGTTATTTAATTCATTTCAAGTTACCTCAATTGTAGTGAAAATATTTTAGTTATCAGTCATCTTCCTTTTTAAAATTCTTAAAAGCAACGTAAGGCATCCTAAAGTGTGCTGGTTACTTCAACATTAGACAAAAACCAATAATATACGAAAAAGTTTACACTCTTTCAAAGTGAAGTGTTTTCATTATTACTAAATTATTTCGAAAACGGCCGAGTCCCGATTTAAGGACAATTTTACGAGTTAAATAGTGATCACAGCAATGTTTAACATTGATAAATCCAGTCCTTTAAAGGCCAAAGTTCGTTCGTCATTTGATTTATACAAGTAAGATAAATTAATGATATTTTAATCCAAAAACAAAAAGTAAGTTGGTAACAATTGCAGATGCATTACTCAAGAAACCAGCGTTGGCTGTGACATTAGGAGCATTCAAAAAAGATCCATAGAGGCTTACGTAGACCATTTATTCTTTAAGCCTTGACATAAAAAAGTGTTAAATGGGACCCGGAAATAATCAGAATGACAAACGGGATAAACTGAATACAAAAGAGTGAAAGAAGGCGGCGGGAGGGAAGTTGCGTGGGCAAGGAGGTATGAAAGCTTAGGAGGAGATGGAGAGTGAACACTCGCTAAATGATATAATAAAAAGTTTCGAGATTATATTTCCGATAGTCTGCTTCAATTTTTTTCCTTTCTTTTGTCCCATTTTCTCGATTAATGACCCATTATCCGCTGGCACACGACTGGCCAACGCACCAGGACTACTCCAAATTTCACGTAGCGCCTTGAGATAAAGTGCCACCTCTATATGCACAAGACGATTGGAAAAACTTTTGTGTTGATTAAAGCGAGATTGTGACAAAGAAAAAAGTGAAAATTAGGAAGAAGTAAAAATAGATTTTGGTCATTTAGTTTAGCATAGAATCATGGAGCACAATTAATATTTCTTCTCGTACCTCCAAGCTCTTTGTGTTCTTTAAAATTATCAACTTTATGACACCACAGAGTAAAAACGCAGAGATAATCTCCCTCGGGATATGCAAGACTTAAAAGCTACAAAACCGAAACACATCTAGCGAACATAAGAAACCTATACCTATTCATACAACACATTCAATTATCGAAAGTATATCTTTATCATACATACTATATATGATAGACGTAGAAACGTCTACAACGGTTCGTCTCCATCAGAATCCTTGGATTAAAACGTTCACTAAGGGAACGTTTTCTATTCTATAGTAAATATCCTACACGCTTACTTTAATTTCCATTCTCCAATTCCAGATCGCAAATTTGGAACCAATTTATAGACATATGAACACTAGGCTGAAATATTTAAGGCTTATTTAGGGTCAATGAACAATTTTGATGCTTAGGCGTTGCTTGTGTTCACACACTAAAATTCTTTGCAACACATTTTTTCAGCTATTTGAATTACCAGAAGAAAATAGCGGATTTATTATAACCATTAACTGATTGATTATTCAATTCCGATCTATTTCTCCGCTAGTGCCTCTGAAGGAACCATCTTTTTGAGGAACCGATGGAGCACACCAGAAGTGTTTAAGAAATTTTTGATGATTAAGAGACAAATATCACGAATGAAGAGTATGCAAGTACTTAGAGTGGCAAACAGATAAATATTAGGCATAAACATTTGTATGGATCAAATGCTTGGGTTAAATTAAAAGAGGCTCAAAAATATATAGGTTCCGTTGTGATCTGGTACTAGAGGTGGAGATTTTAAATAAAATGAGAGAGTAAAAAAAAAATGAGGAGAGTTTCAGGTATAAGGATACACCTAAGGTGCACCGTATTGTTTTGCAAATTTTGGATATAAATAGCATTGATTAGAAACATAATAGAGAGAAAAAGGAATGGAATTCGAATATGCATAATTGAATAAGCATAAAATATTGGAAAATAGATGGCTGCAGTGCACCAAGTTTCGGACTGAAGACGATGATGAGGTAACCATTTCCGCCCGAGTTCGATATTCCGTCGCACAAGACGATTCCAAGTAATGCATGTAGTTAGCGCTCGCTATATAAAATTAATAACAAATAGATCCTAAATACAGCACTCAAGAATAACATAAAACATTATCGCTGTTTACTAAGTTATCTTCCTAAAAACGTCATACATTTAGGTCCATAGCAGTTTTATGAGAGAAACCAATTCATGTCCTCCACCAATTCATGTCTGTTTTTTCCTTTATTACTGGAGACAAATTAAAGACATTTAGGTAACGGAAACTTTTAAAATAATGCCATTAAACACAAAGAAACACTAGTTTTCTTGAAACATGAAGTACAAAATTTCAACAACTCATTATCAATTCAAAGTTTTGTTATGTACTTTTCTAAGATAGATAAATACATTATCACTAGCCATGTATTTTATGTGACATGTACATTCCGACCGATAAGCTATTTCATTTCGTAGCCAAAGTCGGACCTTGCTGCTTAAGGTCTCTTAATTGTTGTCTTTGAGACAGTGAAGCCAATATCTGAAAGAGCTCAATCGAGCGGAGAACCCGGTGGGAACACATCATTCTTAACATTACCATTCACCTCAAATCCTTCATCAGCACTTACGCTTTCTTTTGTACCCCGAATCTTGTATCAAGGCTCGATCGTTAAGCGTAGCTGGAAAATTACCCCCATTCAAAATATTATTTGAAAGAAGGCTCCCAAAGTAAATTGAAAATAAAGCTAACGGTGAAGTCATATATGAAGCCAACAGGTAAAATCACTTTATTTCAATTACCTACAGGCATTTGTTTCAATTAACCGTGTTCCCAAATCTTAATAATGAGTCAAATCACTTTAAAACTACCCTTAAAATAAATTATTGCTTCCATATGCACCAAATTTTCTGCAATTTAGTGCGAGTTGTACATTTAATTTAGCCTTTTCTAGTACCGCCGGTATCATAAATAATTGATAGATAAAATCAGCGGGTAGGCGGTACAAAGGATACTCTAAAATCCGCTTATCAGTATTATATTGAGGACAAAACAATAAACCACATTGCGTTCAAATAGCCTACACTCAAACAAAAAAAAATACTAGCACGACGAATATATTACAGATATTGTTTAGTGCTTTTTGATCTGATTTTGAATTTGAAGAGTACCATATGGATCTAATTTATATACTATCAAAAACAAAAAAAATGTCTTAACTCGTAAAAAATTCAATAACAAGTGTACCATAAATTTCAGTTCTCTATATTAATAAATGAACTCCATTCAGAAAATACATTCAACTAACATTTCAGCTAGCTTTAAAATTTTGATGCTACAATTTTTCTATGTGTGAGTACATACTACATAAAGTTCCAGCATTCGGCAGTTTTAGGAGTGGCGAACGAATTTCTAGAAGATAGTACCACTCAAAGAATTACTCTTTCGAGTGGTAAAACTGAATAAATTTAAGTAAAAATGTTCTCAATCTCAAAATGCTCTCAATAAATATAGTAGTCTAAAAAACCCATCGATTTGATGTTTTGAGATGCATTAATTTTTCTAGCTTTTTCACAGGCTATGATTGAATGTTTGTTTTAATTTACTAACGCCAAATTTAATGACTGTCTTCAAAACGGATCAGAAAAAAATTGTTGGCTCAATATTTTTAGTAATATAGTTCTTTCCTCCTTTTTACTGGCCTCAATAGTATGATTTGATCTTTCATCCCTCTGCTCGGCTACGCTCAAATCCACTCCTATCCCTTTACCAAAACCCTCTTACCCGCATGGATTTTTCCATTTCCCAGTAAACCTTCACCACTAACCCCCGTTTCCTCTTGCAGTATGCAATATACCTTTCGTCCCGGATTCCCTACCAGGACAACATTCACCTCCCATAGGTGCTCAACCCCTCCCTACACCTTTCTCCATCATCCCCCACACATACTTTGACATCCCTATCACTGCACCATCCCCCTCACACAACCACACAGCTTCCTTCACACTCAATACCATTTTTCCTAGAGGTACCACCCTTATCCCCCTCCAAAACCTCCCTCCCTTTTCCCTCTTACACTTGGAAAACTCGTAATTCCTGGTGGCGCGCCGCGCCGCGTGAATGACTCGGCAGCAGATGCGGATTCAAGGATTTAGTGAGGAAAAAGAGGAGGGAGATGGGGAAAGCGTGTGCAAGGAAGGATAGAAGACAGGGTCGGAGGGGCTGCCGGGGTTGGAAGGGAGGGAGAGGCGGAGGCGATCATGAGGGTGAGGGTCGAGAGGGAGGGAAGCCCTGCCTCCGTCCCCCCTCCTCCCCACTCCCGCAACGGTCCTCTATCAGAACTCAATGCCGAGATTTACCTGGGATGGGCGAATGAGATGAGAAATACGGGAAAAAATTAACCTAGTCATATATTCTGCAAAAAAGTAGGTATCGCAAGTGTTATTAAAGATAAGGGTATCAAAAGTTTATTCAACACTGTTTAACTCACTTCAACATTTTAATCAAGTGAAGTCGTGAGATAGTGCTTCAGATGAATACCTTTATATTGATATATGCTTCAATATTAAACTGGAGTGACGCTATTTATATTTTTTGTGCCTCAGATTTATCTTGGGGACTGATGGAAATAAAATGAAATATAAACCCTAGTTTCCCACCAATAACGATCCGCTATTATTTAGTAATCATTATCATCATTAGGAATATCGTTATTATCGAAAGCATTTGTTTCATGATTAATATACAGTATTTGATTGTAATGTAGAGTTATCGGCGTGTAGGATTTCGATATTGAGATAGTAAGAAAGTACCCATATAGGACCTACCACATGATCCATGGTACTCACGATTCATTAGAATGATAATTAAACTGTAAATGAATAAAAATTTTAAAACATATTGCCTGGAATAAATCTGAAAAAGAATTGTGTAAACTGAACAAACAATAAGTAAAGAATTACTTCTCCTGACTAAATAAATACTTATTCCATGACCTATTTCACTTACTTCCTCTCTCACACTATTCTTTTCTTGGACTTTTTCAATTTACTTCTCCTCTATCAATAGAATCTTTTTCTAATTGTCCATGAATATAGTATACTAAATATATGAGTCTCCATACTTCCATTTGACGCTCATTCTTCTTCTTTGAAACTCACGCTATAGCGTTATACAATTAAGCTCCCCATATATTTCTTCGGACTATTTCATTACATTTACCCAAATAACGTGTTCATAGTCCTTTCCAAAAAACATCATTTATATTCCTCAATGCTACATTAGTCAAAAGTCCCAATTATTTTACTTTATCTATTTTAGATCAAATATGAAAACATGTACATAAGCGTAATTTACTAACGCTTCGTTTTGCATTTATTTTGCCTTCACACTTGGAACAAAACATTAAATTCGTTTTAAATGGTAAAAGTACAATATATAAATAATTATTTGCAAACAAATGTTGCATTTATCTACTAAAATATGTGATTAGCTCATAACTGTTAGCTTATAGATACAATTCAATGGGTAGCCAAAAATTCTGGTTTGTGGGATGGATTTTTAGAATTTTCACATACTTGAATAACCGGTGGTTTATGTGAGGCAACATTTTGGTTAGCAATAGATCAGTTATAAATAATATACATTTTCAGATACTGCCAAATAAAAAATAAGAAATTAATTGTTTAACAATTCCTTTTCACCTTGAACCGATCTCTTTTGCTCAGATATCTCTGGAAATAATAAAGAGAACGTAGTCTACCGTGAATAGGCTGGTTCTAGAGAGTCATTGCAAACTATCACATATCTTGTGAACTCCAAGAAGACATTTTTCCCTTATATCTTTCTTCGGACTCCCCTCGGAAGTTTTTACACTCACATTCCATAAAAACTTCAATTCTTACCATCTCTCTTGTTCCCTTACTTAAACCTCTTTCTTCTATCTTAGGTTTCACAAATCTTGTTACTTGTCTGTGTCTACTACATTCACTTTTCTTCCTTAGCTACTTTTTTCTATATGTCTCTCTTTTTCTATCCCCCTCGACTTACCACACAAACTGTCTTACCCGTGCGAGAACATGAAAAACTTTGATCTCTCATTCCTCAATTTTCTTCAGCATTCTTCATCATACATTTGCAAGAAAATGATGATGCATGAAAATTTAACCAGGTTCTAAATATCAATTGTGTGCCATACAGTAAAACTGGCGGGAAAATTTTAACTGCCACGATTTCGAGACCTTATGGTCCAGTTGCAGACACAACACCGATGATAGTGACCTTAAACGGCATACGGAGTTACAGGGACTGAGGAATAGTGAGAAGTATTCGGGATTGAGAGATTGGTGGGCCGAATGGATAAAAAAGATGCAGGCTGAGGGATGATGATATAAGGCGTACTACGGACAAAAGTGAAAGTGAAAACGACGCACCGTTTGGAATGATTAAAAGCTTCCATCCCAGCCTCCGATAAAAGGACGAGATAGGTGAAAAAAAACGATCATTATTTAGTGCCCCGTTAATGGGAGAAGTCACACGCCATTAAGGAGGCACTTGCAAAACAAAGAGAAGTAACAGCAATTTTTAGCTTTTCCAAGAGTTATTACGATGTATAGTTTTAAAGGGTGGGGAGTTTAGCGCCTCTAATGGAGGTCAAATTATTGACCAGCGGGAGCAAATAGAGCGCTGCAGTGGCTTGTTTATAAGTCTTGCCTTTATTTATGAAAATTAACATACATACAGTTTTTCTTAATACTAAAGCTTTGAGGGCCTTATAAAAAATATCCCGTCGTTACGACCTAAAAAAAATACTTAAATTTCTTGAATCCATGTCTTACAAAAATGACTTTAGCTTTAATAAGCAGCGCTATAATCCAATTTAAAAGTTTATGGCAACATTCTATTAATCCATAAGCATATTTACATCTGTACCATTTGAAATCGCTTGTATGTTGCATTAAAAGGAGGATGATTGAAAACTGCTAAGTAATATCATTATTTCCAAAATACCAATATTTTAAAAGGAAAACTACACCGTCTCGGCAGCCAGAGCTGTCTCCTAGAACTCTTTCTATCGAGTAATTTCCCAGAAAGGCAAATACGTGAACGAGGCACCTGGTTAAAATATATGATCTATCCTCCCCATATTATTTGAAATAGATATTTCTTCAACCACTAGGTTTAAGGTTATCCAACCAATGATAACTTTTGAATGAATTATAATTATTTTAATTTATGAGCAAGAAAATTTCCCATCAATATCTCTAATTCCCAGGATTCCGATCATAACCTTTCATTCTATCCAAATGTCGACACAAGTCTGCTAAAAATATTTTTTCAAAATTTATTTCAGATTCAAGATAGGTTTTCATCACTTAGAAAAATTATCTACAACCAAATAATAGTATACTTTATTTACAACTAAACTAATATAAAAATAATTTAGAGATACTTAAAGTTGATTATTATGGAATAAAATACTGTTTCTCGGACCGAAAGAAATTTACATGGAAATTAAACATCCTTAAATACACTTAGATGCTGAAAATAAGCACATACCGGATACTTGGATTTTATTACAAAATTTATTCCCTATTCATTTCTGAAGAAAACTTCTAATGAAACACATTGACAAAAATGCTGACCAGCAAATGAGACTAGTTATACATCGTATTAGCATATATATTAAGACGATATAAGCTGATCACCCCGAGGAGAAAGAGCAATTTGAGTATCAGAAGACAAAATGAGAGTGATTAAGTGATATGAGATTCACAAATCCATTTGCAATATGACTAGTTTTACACGTAATTACAGCCGTGAGTTGGAAGGACAGGAGTCAAGTCAATTCTACGTAAGGAGGCTCGAGTGTATCTTAGCTACACCCACACCTTTGGTTGGTACTTGCGCAGCAAGCCAGTCAGATCCTTTCTCATAGTCAGAAACATGGCGTCAGCGTCCATTCATCACCAGGCTTGTCACACGCAAGTTATACTCGAGAGTTCCGCTGTGAATTTGTGGGTGTACGCGATTGCGGGTGAGGAGCGAAATGGATGGTCTGCCAACGGTGGTGAGTCGTCTCATGGAGCAAAGGATATGGGGAGTTTGTATAGACTTAAACTGTAGGTTATTGTGTAAGAGAATTAAATTGGGAAATTGGGGTATTTTATTCAGAGTTACTGTCGTGAAAAGTAGCTTTAAATCGTTTTCATCTACACTATGAACTATGGCATGGACATGGGGCAAAGGCTATTCCATGAGCATTTAGCCATCATTTTGTTGAATGTCTGCTCGTCATGTTTCAGGGGCTAAGCTTTAGAAAACTTCAAATAATAGCAGGAGTTAGAAGGTTTAGAAGTTAATACTGCGACGTAATTATACTCGTATATTCAGAAAATCACTCCAGGTAGGGATTTCAACGAAAATATCGGGGAAAAAGAAGCAGATTTGATGAGTGAACATGTTTTAAGTCGACGCTCCAAAGCCCATCTCTTGATGATAGACGACTCACCAAGTTAAGAAACATTCTGACACTCACCAACCACTTGGTGAGTGTCAGAGTTTCAACTAATTTCCTCATCGTTCGCAGACTTGCAACGAAATGTCCAATCATCATATCTGCTCCTCTCTCCCCACATCCCCTCATCACATCCCTATCTTTCTTTGATGCCAATTGCCTCATAAAAACCTATCTCCTCTCGTGCAACAATTTTTCTTCGTTCTACATCGACAAATACATTACCCTATTGTCCAACTGAGCGAACGTTACCGCTTTTCATGTAATTCTGTCTCTCTTTCTTCTCTTCTTGTCCCTTCACACGCGTATTCTCACAGCCTTTCCTTCTATCATTGATTCTCCCAAGCCATTCTCGAATCAGGCACCTATATAGAGTTGACAACTCGCAAGTCCACATTATAAAGGTGTTAAAATCACTTGAATTTCCCGGATTGAACAAACACCGTTAGATCCTTAACGCTTTCCTCCCAAGCACTTTCAACCGCGCCCCTCGAACTCCTGCCACCTTAAACCTCCAGACTGACTTGAAGAAGACATTAGAGAGAGGCCGAAATCTTAATCTATCTGGATTGTGTTCTTTTACGTGTTTTCTGTACAAGTATTTTTGTTCTGTTCTGCAGTCAGAGGGTTACTTTGCTGGACTCTTCGTTCAGTCGTCATCTGGGAAGGTTGTCTTTCGCCCTGCTCGCTGATGTGCCCCTTTGGTTTTATGGGGCTACCGAGCCGCCTTTGTGCTCTTTCACATGCCGCCGGTCGGGTCCTTTACCCCGAAGGTCGCTACCGCCACCCGACGGACCGCCCAGCTGGGCCGTTCGCCTGCAAACCCTCTCCCTTCCCTGAGTCCGGCCGGGGCGTCTCCTGGCCGGTAGTGCTCTCTGGCCGCCCGGCCTGGCGCCTTTCTCTTCCCCCTTCCCTCCTTTCCCCGTCTCATCAAAGTGGAGTTTTCTCTTTCAATGTATCACCATAGGCGATGCGCTATAGATTGCCAATTCGTAGGTATCCTGTCGCAGGTCCTTACCTGCATACCAGGAGTTCAGCCGACTCGGTATTGGACCATGGCTTCCTGAAATGCGTCGCAGCACGCTTTCCGCGGATCCGCTGCCGCCACGTCCAATGACGTCTACGCCTTCCGCCCATGTGTTGACGTCCCGTGCTTCGACGTCTGATATCCTTGCCTCCCATCGAAACTCTTCTACTCCCGCTACGAATCCTCCGCCGGACACAGCCGCCTCCTCAGCATCCGGCCCAGCCTGCTTTCCTCCTCCCCGCCAGGAGCCGATACCCCAGCCGCTTAAGTATCATTGTCACCTACGGTGTGTCTCATCCTTCCGGTCTCTCTTCCACCGCAGTAACAAATTGGACGGGCGATGAGCGACTTCAATAAAGCAATTCAACGGAAAAAATTTCCATCCCTCCTTTAATTAAAATCTTTAATACCCAACGCTTCTTCTTATTTTACTACTATTTTGACTATGGTGGCTCAAAACTCATTCTATTTAAGTTAACTGTTCCACCTGCTCTGGTTTTTGCACCCCTTTTTTAATATTTAGCTTATTTTTTCTTTCTATAAAACTGCATAGCCTTTGTTTTTCTTACTTTTTCTCATCCCATGCCTATTGAATTGACATTCCAATGTGCTGAGAAATGCTTGCAAAACCTTTGGTCCCTGGAAACTAAAGCATAATCATCCGCTAACCAAACAAATATAAATAATTCTTCACCGGCTTACATTCCCATCTTACGTTTTTCCCATGTCATCTTAACCATTTTCTCCATGTACAAGACCCGCCCCAAAGCTAGTAGAACTGAGTCGATTAAAAAAAATATTACAAAAATAGATGCATTCACTCAAACGTCTTCAAAGTAGCAAGCACCCTTCCCTCGCTCCGGCCTCCACACACCGCTACCAGCGGGTTTTCCACGCCTTGTACGCCTTCTGGAAGGCAGGGCCCGGAATGCTGTTAAGCTCACTCGTCACAGTCTGTTGTAACGCTTCTACCAAGCCGTGGTGACGTCCTTTCAGTAGGGATCAGAGGCTGGGGAAGAGGAAGAAGTCTCGTTCCCAGTAACGACATCGTCTAAAAAATTTGGATCCCCACTCATATGGTCGATAAGCTTTTGGCATATCCGCGTGCGTGTTTCCTTTTGTTCGTCCGAGAGATCTCGCGGCACCAACTTCGCAGACACCTTTCTCATTCCTAGTTTTTAGACCACAAGCCCATGCACATTACTTAATGGGATGCCACGTTCATAAGAAACCATACGAACACTTAGTCCTTGTCCAACAAAGCCTTCACTCTTGAAATATATTCGTCACACTTTGAGGTCGAAGGGCACCCTGAACGCTCGGCGTCTTCGATATCTTCTCTACCCGCCCGAAACAACTTGTGGCACTCAAAAAAACCCTATGTACCTAAGGCGTTATCACCATAAGCTGCCTTTGGCATGTAATGTCTCTCTATCCCGTTTTTGCCCAGTTTCGGGTAAAATTTGATAGCGTAGCGCTCTAGCAATAACCGTTTCATGGCGGAGCGTCGTTATAGAGGTTTCGCAAGCGAACGATCCGCACTCCTTAAAGACTGGGAGCAAACTGCCACCGGCCTTCAACTTTTCCTGAGACTATTCGCTCCCGAACATAGCCAGAGAAACAGCCGCTTGTCCGCCTGTCTTTCCGGGAAAAAATAATTCCTACTACCTTTGTTACAGACCTTGTGTACGTTGAAAAGCACGGGTATAAATGGGCACCTCTGTCTCACCCTTCTTCCCAACACTGTCTATCCCAAATATTTATCCACCACTTGCATCTAAGAAGCCTGTGATATTTCCAGGTTTCAGATAAGACTGCTTTCACATTCATTTACTCATATTTTCCGTAATACAGCAATACAAAGTAGTAAAATCATTAATTCTATCCAAACCAATTCCATAAAATGGCTACCCGAACTCTACGAGCCAAAAATAAATCCTGGTTGTATTCTATGGTCCTATTTATTTTTGACCGAATTACTGCTACGGCATCACCCATCTCCTATTTCTGAACGCAAACTAAATACCGTAAGTGATCACTGTTTATTTTTCTTCAACCTTTTATTGATGATCCTGAGTGCCACTTTAGCTGCGTGCGAAATCAAACTTATTCTCCGGTAATCCTCACATATGGCTAACTTTCCCTTTTTTGGATTAGGTACTAACACTCTTCTGGTGAAATCTACCGGCTACATTCTTTCCCCCTAAATGCTATCAATTAGTCCACAAAAAATCTTCCTTCGAAATTTTCCTAACCCTATAAGTAATTTCGTGAGAATGTTGTCTACCCCTCTTCTTTTATTTCAATTTTCTTATTTCCCTTTGTATCTCGCCATCCAGTATGTATAGACCTAAGCAAAGTTATCTGCATTATATTTACTATGTTTTTTTCTAAACAGACTAGCCCAATTTCTTAACCACATAGCTATTTTATATTCTACTAGCTGAATACCCGGCTTTGCACGGGTTTGGGAGAAACAATAATATAAATATACTACATAAATAAAAACAACAAATTATAAAGTACAATAATACACTACTTCATACAAATTTAAGAATCTTTTTTATTTAACACCTGTTTATAAACTACATTTTTTGTTTCATATCCAGGAGAAAGAATATATGATTTTTTAGGCGAACCTACTCTGGAGCAAGCAACATAAAGTTGCCCGTGGCTAAAACATGGCGATCTTAGATCAACACCACAAAACTTTAAAGACTGTCCCTGTGATTTATTAATGGTAATTGAAAAAGCTAGCCGGACTGGAAACTGTAATCTTTTAAAGTTGAAGGGAAGATCAGTTAGAGGTATCCGTGGAATAAAAATTATTTCACCTTTTCCTTTTCCAGTTAAAATGACTGCCTGGATTATATTTTTCATTAATTTTGTCACACGCAATCGTGTCCCATTGCAGAGTTTTGGTGGATCTAAATTTCGCAATAAAATGATTGGAGATCCTACTTTAAGTATAAGGCGATGTTGTGGCAATCCAGCTGGATCAAGTGAATTTAGGAATTCCGTTGGATAATTGACGGCTTCGTCAGCATCCACTACGGTATTAACCGATTTATATTCAATCACGTCTCCTGGCAGCATGGCTAGTATCTCCTTGTTAATTTCAATAACATCATAGTTCTTAGGAGCAAGAATGGCTCTTTCTCGCAACCATTCTAAATTTTTATAATTTTGATTAACGTTAGGATAGACTGCTTGTATCATATCGCGGAGAGTTTTCACCGATACACATAAATCTGATGACAATGTTATCATACCAGATGCTTCAATAACTAATCTATCTTCTCCAATCTCCAAAAGTTTATTCGCAAAATTTTGAGCATTCCCATCTCTTAAGAGGATTCGCATGTTTTGTTTAAGGCTAATTTCTTGGACATGATTCCATAGAACAGAATGTTTTAAACAGGCATAAATTTCATCGGCTGGAGTCGATTTTGGAATGACAGGCAGAGTTTGACGGAAGTCTCCACACAGGAGTACCAGAGCTCCTCCCATTAAACTGCAGTTTCCTCTAAGATCTTGAAGTGTTGCGTTGAGGGCCTCAAGAGATTTTTTATGAGCCATCGTACACTCATCCCATACTATCAATTTACATTCTATAAGAACTTGTGCCTGGCCGCTTGTTTTATTTATATGACATGTGGGATTTTCTTGTCGGGAAATATTAAGTGGCAACTTAAGGGCAGAGTGGGCTGTTCTTCCTCCTTCCATTAATGTCGCTGCAATACCTGAAGATGCAACGGCTAGAGCAATTTCTCCATGAACCCTGATTTCAGCGAGAACTAAATTAATTAAAAATGTTTTTCCCGTGCCACCAGCAGCATCAAGAAAAATGATACCTCCTTCTTGTTTATCTACTTGATCCATTATTGTTTCGTACGCGAATTTCTGATCTTCATTAAGAAGTGGCTTTTTATCCGCGATGTATGCTTCTAAGTCTAAGACATTGTAGCTAGTTTCACGTATGGATAAAATACACCTTGCTGATCTTGCACAGGTGCAAAAAGACCGAGTTCCACTAAAGTCTTGTTAACCATGGTGATACACTTTTTCTCCAAAATAATCAAAATTTTATTATAAATGTCGGAGTTAAACGTAATATCCAATGTAGGATTTTCACTTCGAACTTTAGCCAGTATATCCTCACTCATTGATTCTTTATATTTTTCCCATAATGTTTTTGGGTTAGATGGATTACAGGAGGTTATTATGATGGCAAGCAAAATTCGGATTTGTCCTGGAAGAGAAATCAAACTGGCCTCTCGCAATGAGTCATCCCAGTGTTGATCTCCTTCTAGCAACTCTAAATTCTGGCAAGCTTCTCTGAATGTCTCACATATTTCTCCGTTTACCGTTCTTAATTCTGCAAATGAGCGAGGTCCTCTAATGGTATGTAGAAGCATTCTTAAAAAATAACATTTGGCGTTGTTAGGATGGACTGCGTAGACTCGGCCCAATGCGTCACATGAATAAATATTATTCTCAGGATCAAAGTTGCCCATTTTTCTTCTACAAAAGACTTTCCTTGATGTATTCCACGTATAATATCTCGGCAATTCTGAATACAATAGTGTTCTTGCAAAAGTATCCTGCTGGCATAGTTGGAAAAATGCTGTTTCTATGACAGCAAAAAAGTAAACAAATTACATACATACAAACAAACACTCTCCTTTATATATATATATAGATTATAATTCTTCTGGTTTTGGTGTGCGGTAGGTGGAGACTGATTGTTTGGGTGAAATTAGCAAAGAAGCAAAGCCAAGTGAGGGAGGGTGTGGGAAAGAGAAGCACTGAATTCCATGGTTTCAGGTTCTACCTTGTGAATTCAGTGTTTCTCTTTCCCTCACTCCCTTCACTCGGCCCCTGCGCACCATCTCTTTGCCCTTTCACCTAGTCAATCAGTCTCCACTTCCCGCCCACCAAAACCCCACCCCTTCCTCCTCTCATCAACAAGGGCATATATTTGCCACTATGTAATTTTCACCTTAAGATAACGCGATTTGTTGAAGCACAGGTCGTGTGATAAAAATAGCATAGTGAAAATCACAAGTGTTAATTATCATTTCTTTCCTTCAATATTGTATTTCCTTATTCTTCTCTCATTCCCTTAACTTTGATATCACACTTTGTGAGCACTCACTCCTTGTTCGATATTTTCTTTCCTGCCCTCATCATTTTTCCTTATACAAGCCTCGACTTTAACAGCTGTATTTGTCTTCTGTGTCGGCTTATGTCGATTCAATCATGAATCATATCCCCTGAATACGGCCAAAGTATCGTATTAAGTTATCGTAGTCTTGTTATGAGTTAATGGCTTGTCAATTGAACTCTGCCAACTACAGTATAAGACCAACTCAGTCATTACATTAACAGTTGTAGCACTTCAATATGAACCGCAAGACAAAATCACAGAATTGACATCTCGAGGAGTAGTAGCTCATCATTTTTCTCCCTTCTGATTTCTTTGACAAGGACGAAACGGACTTTTAAAGTACTAGGGTTATCCGGAAAGTAGTACCCGTTCGTGCCGCATGAAGTGCTGACGACGCGAGTAGCCGCTGGACGAGGTCAGATAGCTTCAGTGGCTTGTCTGCCTTCTCTGAGCCAAGTTGCGTGACGCTAGCATTGCCTGTGTTGTTTCTGTGATTGTTTACAATGTTTAAAAAAATTGAGAACGCCGCCAGTTGTGAAGTGAGGGCAGTGATTAAATTCCTCAATGCAAGAAACGTTCGCCCATGTGATATTCATCGCCAATTAAAGGAGGTGTATGGAGACAATGTAATGGACGAGTCGTCTGTTCGGCGGTGGTGTCGCAACTTCAACATGGGGAGGGGGAACACACACGACGATGAGCGTTCGGAGAGACCGTCTGTCATTACAGACCAACTGGTGAGCTCAGTTGACGAATTCGTGAGGAACGATCGGCGCGTCACAATTGATGACATCTGTGAGCATTTTCCCAATGTTTCTCGAACAATTGTTCATGAAATTGTTAAACACCATCTGCATTATGCAAAAATTTGTGCAAGATGGGTCCCTCGCGTATCTCAATGAGCTGGCGGCGAAGGACTATGCAGCAGGAATACAGAAACTTGTCACACGTTATGACAAATGCCTTAATTTGCTTGGAGATTATGTTGAGAAGTAGTTTAAAGTATCCTCTTTCAAATAAAATTTTTTATGTTTGTTAATATTTACTTTTGTGTCTTTATTTCACGAACGGGTACTACTTTCCGGATGACCCTCGTAGATGATCCCGAGGTTAAACAAACCACCACATGTATATCCAGGTGAATACTCTGTTAGAGAGTGAGCATTAGTCAACTAATATGAACATATTTTTCATTTCAACCTGGACTTTAATATCAATTCATTACATGTAAAAGTTTAAAGAATTGATATTTATCTAAAGGTCATCACGAAATAAAAGTTGACGGATAGAGTTACAGAGCGAGATTCGGGGGGAAAGAATGAAAGGCATAAAGTTAATTTTAGCGAAAGTAAAAACGAAGCAGTTTAAGGGCAGTAAAAAGTTAACGATAAAAACTGAGTAGAGAGTTGCATTGAGCAAATCCTTAGCACAAATGATGATGGACTGACTCATTTTAATCTCCAGACATTCAACAAAATGGCAGATGGAAGAAATAGGAGCTTTATACATGTACTAAACTACTATTTATGGGTATCATATTTTTTTATTGAGATGGCAAATTTTCTGATGGAAAAACGGATATCAATTATACATCCTCGATATGAAAAAAATATTTTCTCATTTTATGAAGAAGGCATATCCTGACGACATATTATGATATTTACAATTCTAGACAGATAACTTTGGAAATGAAGAGTGCCCCACGTATTTTCTCGAATAACAGGACCTACGTTTTTATTATTTCAATTTATATGTATGCATTATTTCTATTATTCCCCGTCTGCCATAATAATCGTAAAACATATCAAGAAGTAATCGTCTTTAAAAACGGTAGTTAAGCAAGTCGGAAACTAATTCTATAATACAGCCGTTCCAAACCTCATAACGGGCAGTAATGAACCAAAAAAGGCACTGAAGGCTTATGAAATAAAATCGAAGCCTCAACATCAAAGGTTTTTCTATAAATTCTTTATGCTTCGTCACTTAAGTAATTTTTACATCTACGGGTAATAAGTGAATACTTTTTGGCATACCTTACTAATCAGTATATTGAAACTAAGGTTTTTATTTTTATTTTAATATGCCTACCAACTACGCCTGGGGCACAACCGTTTATCAATATAAATTACTTAAAAATTAATATTTTAGCTACTTCAATAATTTGTTTTTTTTCCTGAAATGCTACTTAGGAGAGTTTAGAAGAGGTTGGAAAACTATGATTCTCGTTGAATTCATTACACGAGAAGTCAAATGTAATTAATCCGCTTTCTTTAGTTCTACAAATCACTTGAAGGTTTATCAGTCTTCCATCTCCCACTTAAGTTTCACTACTTGAAAGATGGTATGTATAAGGCCAAGGATTAACCTCATGATCTCAAATTGAGGATGATGTACAGTGCCCGCAGAAAAAACGTTCGCTCTTCTCGATGGACGAAATCCTTGGGTGTTTTAAACTCCTCTGGCATGTAAATTCATTGTTGTTGCAAGTTTCACGTTCCTTATTTGGTACGTAGGATGTAATGGGTAATTAAATATCCAAATTTTCTAACGCTCTATCAAAATTGAATCGGCAATAAAAATTTTTAACACTATAATAAAAGATTTATGATACTGACATCCATGTCTAGTATAACCCTATCCGTCATATTATGACTGAAAGTAGTGTGAGGAAAAGACTATCGGTGAACATAATTTTCCTGAAATCATTCCTAAATATCTCAAGCTTTTTTCTCTTTACATTTTTCATATTTTATTTCTGAGATGTCTAGCAGAATTGGTTGGTTCATTCCATACAACTGAAGCAAAAATATCTCTGATTTTAGGGTGCAAACCCCTTCAAAATGGTAATTATCCAGTAAAAACATTGTTGGCATGTTTGCATTATTGTTATTAGTCGACTATTAGTTCCCTATTCATTAAAAATCACAAAGAATGTGAAGCAGTCAAATCTAATATGAATATTTATGCTAATTTCATAATGCCTTAGCACTTTTCAAATTTCCAGTTGAACCCTCATTATTCAAATGAAATATTAATTAAATAGAAATCCTGGAAATTAGATTTTTCTCTTTCCACATAATATTTATTAGACAAGAAGAAACAGTTATATCTATTTAAAATATTACATTATCGTTACATTTATTGCTTTATCATTCATTAATATGGAAAAGCTAAACTTAGAGGTAATGTGCCTATTTTGGAGTCCAAAGTTATCCACCATTGAATTTGAACCCTCGCAGTGATTACAATAACTTACAAGAATTTATTATTCTTAATTTTAACCTGCGTTATGTTGTTTAGACACATACAGGCCTACTTTTTACCAAAATAATCGACTAATTTTGTTGAAGAACAAATTTCAGCTAATTATTGTGTCGTTGATTTGGGCAGGTAAACGAGTCATTACTGTGTTTGGACTAAAATAACAGTTGTAAAATAATGGTTGGCAAAAACATTTAAGATCAAAACCACTCATACAGTTAAAAAAGTGCCAAAAATTGAATTCTTTATTGTGAGCTTGTCAAATCATTTACGAATAATTAATTGACCGAAAAATATATTTTTAAGAGGCATCCTACGAGGGGAAATTATTCGCTAGAGACAACACAACGTTAAGTTTCGTTTGTTTCTGGGTAGTTTAGTTATGGCAGTGAAAGGTTCCAGAAGACGTAATTGGGTTAAATTACTTTTCTCAAATGACCGGTAAACTCATTGTAAGAAAGCTTTTTGAATATTCATAATTGAAGAGATTTGTAAAGTAGAATAACATAATTATTAAACCAACTTTTAATACTCGAAATACGTCTGACTATCGATAGGATTCGACTATACGGCCAGCAACGAAGTTTTCGTCCTAATCTTTCATTGGTTGCGGGTTAAGGCATGACAATTTTTGTTCGCAAATATAATTAGAGGCCAATAATTATGATGTTATACCATTCTTAAAAAGTGAAATATTAAAATTCACGAACTTCAACATTTATGAAAAAAGTAAAGTTTATTTTATTAACGGTGTAAAACAATAACTGAAAAGAGGTTAAAAAGAGTTTCAAATTAATAGAATGTCACTCAATTTAAATTGGAACACCTACCGAGAGAGGGGGGGAAAACCCCTGGCAGTGTGCAGTGCATCGTTTTTTTAGTATATATTTAACAAACCGCCTTTCCTGTATTTTAGCCGGCTTTTCACGAATTTTGAAAACAAGAATCATTTTCAGAAAAAGACGAAAGACCCTTGGATAAACTTAGCTAAGTGGAATATCATAGAGAGCAAAGAGAAAAAAGAGAAATGAAATATGAGCGAGTGAGAGAGATTGGGTAGTGATAGCATGGAGGCTATGACTCAAAAGAAAAACAAAACAACCATGAGAAGCCGAAGTTGTGTAGGAGTGTATAGAGTTATTCAATGATTCCAGAGATATGTTGATGCAGGCAAAATGAGGTTAGTCTCTGTTTACATTAAGTGGATGAAGAGAGACGGGCAAGTGCAGGAGTCGGAGGGAATACGATGCGTGCGAGGATGGTGGAGTAGAGAAGAGACACCAGCCACTCAGCTGGAGCTTCATAATTAGATATACACGTAGTCGAGAAAAGTGGCGTGAGAAGGAACACGATGTGGTAGGGGAAGTCATACTAGAGGCCTTATGTAAAGCAGGGTTTGGACATGGGTGGTGGTGTAGGGTGAAACTGAAGGTGGTTGAGAATGCCGGGGGAGAGAGATATATATCGTGGTTATTACGGAGTTCGCGGTTTTTGGGAGGAGAGGGGAAAAACGAAGAGGGGACGCCTAGGAGGAGGTGAGGAGTACGAAGGGCAGGAAGTGGGAGGAAGTTAAAAGCAGAAGGGAGCCTCATTCCGAGGGAGCAACTCCAGAGATTACTCTTATCGCCTTAATGAAGTCTGAAGCCCGCCTCTGAAGACGTTGACTGTATGGAGGAGGTTAGTGGAAGAGGTGGGGAAGTGAGGGAAAAAAATAAAATTATTATCCGTAGACTCTTGCGGAATGGGGTAATATAGCTTAGTGGTCGTTAGGTGATATCAGAGCCAGGCAATAAAGGGTTTCTCTTTCTATTCATCCGAGCCACGGCTTTCATCTAATTCGACGGAAAGAGAAATGACGATCGCATCTCTAAAATTGTGTGTGAACTTTGAGAAGTAAAAACTGATTGCAATTATATAGGAGAGAATAATGTGAGGAAAATGAGAGAACAAAAAATCCTTAGCCTGACTCAGACGGGCCCGCACGAAAATATATTCTCGCACATTGACCCAGATCTAACCCGTCTCCCGAGTCATGAAACAGCGAAGGAAATTTGATTTCGCGGCGGTTTTGAGGAGATGGAGGAAGGGGCGAGATGGAAGGAAACGACTGGACAATTATAATGTAAGTCACCGGAGCCAAGGAGAAATAAGCCCTAAGACGAAAGATTTCTTTTGGTCCCCTTGAGCTAGATTTTAATAAAGCACTCCTTAGTTTAATTAAAAAACCTAATGTCAGGATTTTGGGGTCGGTATTTAATTTCAAGTAATTTTTGCTGCAACCCACTAAGGAAATTACGGTCTACGAAAAATAACTGATTTTATACTGAAAAGACTTTGCATAGCACAAATTCACCAAAATGAAAAGCTAACATCAAAAAGGAAAACACATTTTAAAAGAGTTTTTATGCTGTGTACCCGAAGTGTGTTTTTTCTTGACAATCTTCACTTGTACAGTAATTTTATGAAATAAAATCTATCCATAACACTAAATATTATCATCAACATTTTAAAATGTGGAAATAAATTTATATGAATCAATTCTTCGTGATAATGCATACTCTCGTGTTGTCAGAAGAGAAGGTATCAAATTCATCCTCAGAAAATAGTATTTGAAAAGGATGAAATTTGTGCACACTATTCAATACAGCTCATCTTTCCAGTGTTTGAAAATTATTATTATGATTAGGTTAAATGAAAGTGTTCGGGCACTATTGTTCCCGTTACGCACTAATGTCAAGACGTCGATAACAAAAATTGCACACGAGGTTACGGAGGAAAAGAGCGTATGACATAAGAAAGGCATGCACTAGAAAAGCTACACAATCACTCCTGACGCATTTTGTGTTAAACGACAATGTATCGTAAGATATTCTACGACTGTAAAGTATTGTAAAATTAAAAAGAAACAATAGTCCTAAATGATCTGAATAGATCATTTCAATTAAATTTTCGATTTCAATGAAACTAACGAAAAGTAATACAATAGTAATTGCATCCGATATTCCCAAATACCTAAGAGTAGTAGCAAAGGTCTAAACAGGCACTACATTGGCATAGGTACTTGAATACATGAACGCAAGTAACATATCTCAAAATACTCATACTTGCCGAAAAAATTAAATTTACTTACTGTGATCACAATTTGGTAAATGCTTAATTTTTACTTCAACTAACTGAATGAACTGATATAGATTCATGAGACTGACAAAAACGTGATTGTATGTCTCAACACCTCAGTCGGTCTAACAGAGTTTTAATAACTTGATTATAAACTTAACATTTTATAATTTCGTTCTACATGCATACTGATGTATACACATAATAACCGTGCATTGAAACGAGTTTGAACTGCTCTTCAATTTATTTTACAATCCTGTGCTCATTGTGGGTGGATGAAATTACTACTGATGTTGGGTAGACATTATATCTCTGGAGAATGATATGCTATGAACTTCAGGTATTACTCCACGATTCGTTAGTGATACTGCAATATTTATCCAGCAATTGACCCAATCAATTCAAAGCTATAGAAAATATTACAGAAGGAAGTACATAAAGAAGAGAAAATTATCAGAAGATCAGCTGAAGAATCATCAAAATAAACATTTCTTAAGCCAGAGGAAAGGTCAAATAGGCTTTACGAAGACTAGTCACAAACGAACCCACCATCTGATTAAAATGGTAATAATAAACCTATATAAACGGGACCGTTTCGAAAAATTAATACTCATATAAGAAAATCACCAAAAACCAAAATCGTACATTAAGCAAAAATCAATTTACCCTTATCGACAAACACCAAATCAATAGCGGCTGACACGTCTTACCTAACTCTAATATAACTGCGCTGCACGTGAGATTTAAAAATTGTCTAAAAGAACAAGTAATAAATTAAAAGAAAAAGAAAAATGATAATAATATAGGCAAATTGTAATCAATAAATAATACTATGATTACCGTGCAAATATAGTATGTGACTTCTGACGATGACTTCTATTGAAATAATAACTTAGTTGCCATTGGCAACAAACGGAATCCCGCTGAATTTCTATGAAACTAAAACAGCCACTTGCATAATATTTTCAAAGACATTTTATTCACAAGTCTTCTGGATTTCATTCCATATTTGACTACTCCATACCTAGGGATTTCCGAGTCTTAAATTATCCTTTCTTTCGTTTGAGATTTATATGAATTAATAAATATGACAATTACTCTAATCGTAGGCAATAAATGCCTTCAGCTTTTCCCTTCCACACGGCCTGAATAGGTTACCTTCCTTTTGATTTATGCTTCATACCCTCAAAGTACATGCACTTCCTCCATTTCATTCACGAACGCTTCCAGATACTCTAATTCATCAGCTAGAATTACGATGACAATTAGAAAAGAGAGCATGCTAATATCGTCCCTGTTTACCTTTAATACTCATTTACTGCAATTACTAGACCTATTATTAATCCGTGTAATATTAATCCTAATTTTCTATCACCTGCTATACAACGTGTGGTGGTGTGTATACATGGCTTAGAGTTGACGGATTAATCATTCGTTGTAGCCCAGCTCGGTTTCCAGTAATTTAAGTGTCGTGTTCAACTTCTCCTTAATTTATGAGACACACTCAAGTTCATTGCTTCTTAATAAAAACGCTGCATTCATTCACCATTTATTTTTAACAGTATTGGTAGATAAAGCATTAGCTCCATTGTTCCTGTGCCGTTCCTGAACACGACAGGTTGCCTCCAATTTTCCTTCTCTCCTTCAAATTATAGCTCATAAGTATTTTAGTACCGCGATGGTAGAGAAAAAACAAGTTTTCACTAGAATACTAGCTAATATGGAGAAGGAGAGGAAAATTAAGCTTCACGATAAACATGATTAAAAGTTATCTAATGGTCTGCAGTCGGCGCAGCGAAGAAAAACTCTACGAAAGACTAGTAAGAAGACGGATGTAAAAAGGAGAATAGGAATGACGAAGAAGGTTTTCCGTCAGAAGAAGTGAAAACTAACGCAAACAGAATCTACTAGCAGAGACATAATGATGTGATTCGTTGAGTGTTAACCTACTGATCAACGGATGAGCAACTGGAGCGATAGGATAACAGAGAAAAGAAGATTGAAGGCAATACAAACGTAGTTCTACAGAAGAAGGTTGAAAACAAAATGGATAGACAGAATTACAAATGAAGGAGTTATTGTAAATGTGGGTGAAAAGAGAAGCCTATTGAGGGTATTTACAAGAAGGATGATTGGTCATCTCCTGAAGCACTTCGAAGCAACTTTCCTGAATATCATAATTGAAGGAAACATGGATGATAAACTGAGGAACGTCCAGAGTGCACTGCGAGAATAGGGCATTGGAAAATGTTGGTGCAAGGACCTATGAGGGAAAGAAAATATTTGCAGATAACAGACTACTTTGAAGAACTGCCACTAACCAATCCCCAGATTGATAACCCGTGACGATGAAGTATTTTAGATACATAGAGCAACAAAAGGAAATAGCTTTCAGAAAGAGGTATCGCGAGGAGAACAATAGGGTGAAGTTCTCTTGCAATCCTTATTAAATCATAAATGAGGAAAATAATTGCGTCCCACTTGAGCGACAACTGATGCTGCATGCGAAAGTTGAAAACGATTCGATTAAATGAGGCACTTGTAAAAATGGTAAGAATAATTATGATTTATTATTTCAGAATACAAAAATATTTTTAAATTTCACTGCATAAATGCTGTTTTATTATGCAGTTATAAAGATGAATTGTCCATAACCTCCGAAACGGGTAACATTTAATACTGCAACTTCGTTTTGGGAAAATAAAAGTGATAATATTTCGTAAGATATTACTAACGATAAACTTGTACGTATTAGAAAACATTTCATGTCTCTAACATAAATATTAACGTTAACTTCACGTTAAATATAGAGTGACACTGTACTATCTCCAGTAACCAATACTGGAAAATGGTATTTCTTCATCTAAACTCTATCTCTCCATTTTACGATTTTGGAAACTGTTAATGAGTTTAAAGAAAATGATAAGGTCTCAAAATTAAAGATTAGTATGGAGGTTCATCAATTCCAAATTAGACCATGAGAGGGAAAGAATGGAGTCTGCACTACATCTGAAATCATCCGCGAACTGTATTTGAAATTCGGAGGAACTTTATGCTTCATACGTTTCTGTGAAAAACTGTCGAAAAGTTACCCAACATCGGCTGGTAGCCTAAACTTAAAAAAAAAGCCGAAAGGGTCAATATTTTAACGTCCGATCCGACGGAAAGAGTACTGCGCTTATACATGTTCTCCACATTCCACCAAGTAGCGATCGGAATTGCATCTAAAAATTCGATTCCACCGACATATGAATGAGATTACCAGGAGTAAGAAACCACTAAAACAGCCACGCATATATTCCATCCAGAATCAAGTTGATATTTTGCTGGGTTAGTTACTTGGACAAAATACCACTAAATGTCATGAAAAACCGCTCATTTTAATTTCATCTGAAAGCATAAGCATGAAATACACCAGGTCACATTAATAATAGTTTACTAACATTTATGGTGTTATTATATCAATAATCTCGCGACTACAACACACAACATCTTTCTTTGAAAAAAAAATTTTACCATGTTATAAGTTTCGTAAAAATGCCTACTAGTCTTTCTCAGGGCTACCAATTATAATACAGGTATAAATTATGACATTAACGAGTAAGTTTATGGGAATATACTACCAAAAATCCTGTTATCTTGTTTGATTTCTACCATTCTAGATTTCGACCAACTCTACTGAAGTTACCGAGGCGGATGATGTCAGCAAAAACCCTAGAATAAAGCCGCTCGTTTCGAATTACAGCCGCTGAAGAACCCTTGCATTAGTGAATACACCAGAGCTCTCTTCGAAACGATCCCCCATTCTGTGGCCTTAAGGAAAGCTCAGCCGCGTTGCCACAGCAACCTGATTTAATGCAAGACAAAAGTTGCGGTGACATCGTTGATTTTTCGGGTCATTAAATCCGAAGGTTGGATGGCCTTTAAGAGACCTCGGTGGTCATGAAGGGAGGAAGGAACAATCCCTAGAAGAGAGGAGGGTCGAGGATGGATCGTATGGCGCTCTTACTCTGAGATCTTACTCTGTGGCTATGCACTTGGTTCAGTGTGTAATTCAATGTTAGCAACTCGAAAGGAAACATGCTAGAAAGTCAATTTTAAGATTCGTGAATGTTTGCATGAAACTTCTAACGCAGAATTTTGAGCAAGAAGGAAAGAGTATGCCCTAAGTAGGACATTTTTAAGTAGCAATGCGAAAATGATCAAATCCAATATTCACTATTTTTCCCCGTAAAAAGTGCAATGAGACCAAAATTCGGTTTATTAATCAAGAATTTTACACGCGCAAGTTTTTTTTTACGATTATAACATATCAATGATAATTCTTAAAGAAAACCACTTCTTGAAGGTAGAGACACCTTTCGAAAAAATTAATATATGTTAATATATAAATAATACTTATATAATTACCTGATTCAGTTCATACTATACGGATCCTTCGAGGTATGTGGAAATTAAATCCCATTAATGAAGTTTCCTATTTTTTTTACAAATATCACAAGTAGACTCGCAAGTGGTATTTGACAATTTGGAAGTGGTGAAAAAATGATACTTCACTAGAAAACCATAATACTTTCCATGGTACACTAAATTTACAGCCTGTTATTGACTTAAATACGGTACTGTTGCTTTGTCTGAAAATTTTAACTTTCAAGGAAAACGGAATTTTAACTTTTAGCAAGCAATGATAGGTTTTTAAGCAAACAAACAGTGGCTGTGACTTAGTAAAGACAATCTGAAACTAGATCCAAATTTAGATATTTAGCGTCATCCGAACAATAATAGATATAAAGTGGTACAATGCAGCCTAAGCAATAATCTACATCATACTTGTGCACTCTCCTGCAACATAAGAGCGTATTTCTCAGAAAAATCAGTGATCACAATGATACATCCTCGTTTGAGAGATTGTCTCGAATGTATGATAAATTCTGCCTCATCGCTTTATAATGCCCATAACTTGTTTTATTTCCTTTGTTTTGGAGTATTTTGACAAATTATATTTCGTTATATTTGTAATGATCTGCTGGAGTTGGATCTGTCACACTTGATAATAATTATTATCATTGTTAGTATCCAGCGCGAGAAGTGTGCTAATATTTTCGATGAATAGCTCAATTAAATCATCTAATAATTTTAAAAGTATCTCTATGAAGCTTCAATTAGTCTGAAAAGGCTGTACCTAACAGATTTATTGTATTAACTTGAATGTACTAATAAAAATATTTTATTCGTTGATTTTTCCGGGTAATTCAATGTATAACTTACACTGTGTGACAGACAAACAATTCCTGTAATTGACAAATAGAGAAACGTCATCTTCATTTTTAAATTTCCTATTCTTACACCACCTAATATCAGATGCGTATCTTAGAGTGAAAATTATTAGCATATAGTACGTAATCCTGATCCTTCAGAAAGTACACAATACTTTGGTCAAAATTTGGCAAACTTGGAAAAAGAAATTTTCGTTTCTTGTGATGCATTTGTCTCTCAAAAAGATGAAAAATGTCCTAAGGCTGCCTAGTACCAATCTCTTTTGTGCACCCGGGTTTCTGTAACCAATCACAATGTCTTTCATGACAAATATTTCCTGTTTACGCACGGATTTGAATAAAAGAAAATAGTTCATCAATTCTTGTGTGGATTATTCAGTTCTTCATTATGAACAACTCTCAAATATTTTACGCTAACTGCCCATCAAAAATATTCAACTCTGAGTTCAAATACCATTAGTTTTCTTGCAATCAATTGAAATATTGATCCATGTTCATGAAATGAAGAACACAATCTCTCTTTCCACTGTTCTTTATTTACGCACAACTAGTTTCAACGCTTTAAGTACCCGATGATGACGCTTAAGCGTTGAAACTAGTTGTACGTAAATAAAGAACAGTGAAAAGATACTTTGTGTTCTTCATTTAATGAACATGAACTTCAACAAAGTTGACCCGGGAACAATTGAATAGTGTTGCATGTCACCAGACCGTCCTGCTTTTCCGTGCACGCCGAGGAGGGTGGAACCCCCTGCGACGGTGTGTCGAGCGTGCAGACTGAAAGAGCGTTGCGATTTACGTGATTATTCTATAGACAAAAACGTATATCTTAACGTAATTCTATATTTGATTAGGGGCATTTTTGGAGGAATTAGATTAAAGATTGAGTCAGTTAAGTGTAGGTTACATACCCAAAATTGGGAATGGCAGTTGTGTATGAGAAATATAGAGTAAAATCTTGCTTTCCCATTCAGGTAAACTGGTACTTAGCAGCATCAATAAATGAAGAGAGAGAAGAGCAAATGTCTACTTAGGGGTGATGAGTTTGGGTTCAGAAAGAGACACACGCATGATGCCATAGCGGTAATAAGATAACTAATGGACGGGAATGTAGAATACCATCAGAGTGTATTTGTCTCTCTTGTAGATTTTTAGAAAGCGTTTGATAGAGTGAATTGGGAAATATTAATGATTTTTTTCAGAAAATAGGGGCAAATTGGAGGGAGTAGGTGTTAATCTTCATGATACGGATTCCACGTACGAAAGTCCGGTGAAAAATCCATAAAATCAGTAAATTTTGATGGGTTAGATTGATCAAGTTTTAGTTTGCCCATCAGTCATGAGGTTGCAAAGAATTCTCAGTTTATTAGAAAGTTAGAACGATAGGTAATTCTATTAAAATCGGCTAAATTTTATGAAACTTCAAGATGATTACTAAAAAATAAGATTGATTAAGTTACACTAATTTTTATTTGCAACAACCAGTTTCGTTGAATATTCGATTTCACCAGGTGATGATGTATACCAGATAATGTCTATTGGAGGAACTTACGAACTTATATAAAGTACAATTCAAAGATTATGCAGTTTTCTAGAAAAAGATAATCTAATTTAAATATTTAAATAGGATTTCATAAACTAAAGCAAATAGAACAGATTACCCATCTCGAAAGTATATTGAAGCGAAATTGTCAAAATCGACATAAGAAGAGCTGGGGCTGGTAAAGATTCATTTGCAAGAAGAGGGAAACTGGTGACAGGAACGTTGAGTAAAGATGTTAAGAAAAGGCTAATCAAAAAACTTCTAAGGAACGCGACTGTGTACAGCGCAGAAACATCGCCTCTGAAGCAAAATGATAGGCGTTGATTAAAGATGTTTTAAATGTGAGAGTAAAGAAGAATATAAAAGAAGAAAGGAAAAGAAAACAAACGAGAAAATTCTAGACTTGGAGGAGTAGGAGACGGAGTTTCCAGTAGAAATCCAAAGAAGGCAGGAAAAATGGATAAAAAGTATTTTGTTTTGAAATGGGATGTTGAAGATTGTGATAAAGGAAAGAGCGTTTGACAAGTAAGGAAGGGGTAGGAAAAGAATAGGCATGTTGAACGGAATGAGGGGAGGGAGAAAAATGTGAAATTGAAGAGGGGCTTATTGCAGTTTTGGATGTCAGTTTTTGTTTTGCAAGGAAAGGCAAGGGAATTGTCTTTGTACTTTGGTGTAGCTTACTAATTTTGTACGAGGGTCATCCGGAAAGTAGTACCCGTTCGTGCCGCATGAAGTGCTGACGACGCGAGTAGCCGCTGGACGAGGTCAGATAGCTTCAGTGGCTTGTCTGCCTTCTCTGAGCCAAGTTGCGTGACGCTAGCATTGCCTGTGTTGTTTCTGTGATTGTTTACAATGTTTAAAAAAATTGAGAACGCCGCCAGTTGTGAAGTGAGGGCAGTGATTAAATTCCTCAATGCAAGAAACGTTCGCCCATGTGATATTCATCGCCAATTAAAGGAGGTGTATGGAGACAATGTAATGGACGAGTCGTCTGTTCGGCGGTGGTGTCGCAACTTCAACATGGGGAGGGGGAACACACACGACGATGAGCGTTCGGAGAGACCGTCTGTCATTACAGACCAACTGGTGAGCTCAGTTGACGAATTCGTGAGGAACGATCGGCGCGTCACAATTGATGACATCTGTGAGCATTTTCCCAATGTTTCTCGAACAATTGTTCATGAAATTGTTAAACACCATCTGCATTATGCAAAAATTTGTGCAAGATGGGTCCCTCGCGTATCTCAATGAGCTGGCGGCGAAGGACTATGCAGCAGGAATACAGAAACTTGTCACACGTTATGACAAATGCCTTAATTTGCTTGGAGATTATGTTGAGAAGTAGTTTAAAGTATCCTCTTTCAAATAAAATTTTTTATGTTTGTTAATATTTACTTTTGTGTCTTTATTTCACGAACGGGTACTAATTTCCGGATGACCCTCGTATCTTAACTAACCTGTGTGCCTTAACTAGTAGATTACCAATAATAAAATAAATAATGAAAGTAAAATATTTTGATAAATCAAAATTTAATTTGATAAATAAATTTCTTTCACATTTAGTTTACTTGCCCCTAGTTTATTTGGCTTTAATATATTTTCAACTTAAGTGTTCATGCAATTTGTACTTTTATCTTTCCCTCTTCTTTCGCTCCTCTGAATTTGCCTGTTCATACGAATATTCAGTACCATTATACCACCTGTAAACCGGTTAAAACAATCAGCACTCAAATGAGAATGAATATTAAAGCTAAGTATCAGTTTAATCGCATGCGGGCGCGTACATTTTTTTCAAAAATATCTCATATACGATGAGGGTATGGGACAGCGTGTGGATTTTAATCTTTCGGGACAATGTTTCAGGAAGGAGACGTGGTAAACGAAACCAGAGTGAAATAATAGAGCGCAAAAGCTCGTGTTGCCACTCCATGTAACACAATGAACTCTTAATTACACAGAGCAAAATACTCTTTTCGCAAATTGAAAATTTCCCTATGAGTTTATTAGCATCATTATTTTAGACAAAAGGCACATTAAAAGACAACTATTACAAGTTTAATCATCATTATTTCAATATTAAAATGCAATTTTATTTAGCTAGAGAATAAAAAATTGTAGACCAAATTATGTCACCACTACTGCACTCGTTGATTTGAAATTATAAAATAATGCATAAAGGATATTTTAAAATTCCTTTGATTCAAAATCAAGTGTCAAACGAAGAACTTTGATTAGAGATAACTTCGATAAATACAGTGCTGTTTTTTAGGACTGGACTGGTGTATTCTTTAACAGATAATTTATTTCTCAAGGCAATAAAACTTTAGCTACTTCAAATTATAACAATTGTATTATAGTCCATCTAACAAGTTACAATTAATATCACAAACGGACAACTTTAGATATGCGAGAGTAGCATTCGGATACAAGCATAAGATCAGACATTAATAATTTATTAATTACAGTTTCAAACAACCAAATCTAATAAGGAGACATTTTTATTTGCAATAGTTTCCAGCTAGAGATTACATTTCTTGGATTTGCGAGTCAATTTTTTTTTTTTTGCTATAGCACATTAGGCAGGATAAGTGATAGTAGGACTTTTTTGAGGCGATGGACAGTGGAAGATTGTAATAGAGTCTAGATTATTAGGAAAGCGTGGCAGGGGTAAAAGAAAAGGAATGTTGAACGAAATGAAAGGAGGCAGAAAAAATGTCGTATTGAAGGTTTTAATTTAGTGCTGGATATCACGCTGTATCGTATTATTTGAGGCTGGGAAATGTAAAGGTTGCTACTGAGCATTTACTTCCGTCAAAAACCTATCTTAACCGGTAGACGGTTATTATTAAAATAATCCTATATTATTGTTTTACAGAGGATGACATGTTTCTGTTAATTGATTAACTATTTACAGTAATCACGGCATTCATCATTTCAATCCATAAATTAAATATGCAATCATAATATCGTCTATTCATCATGCTGCCGTATAAGGCATACTGTTATTAAAATAAGAGGCGCATACATTTGATGAAATGTCTCACCATTTCATGGTGAATGATACTACTTTAAAATATATAAAATCCTAGCTATAATTAACGATAAACGTAATCCTTGAGAAAATAACGGAAAAGTACTCGCAAGGCACACACAACTCGACTTCCTCACAAGCATATTTCATGTGCTATACAATGAAATGGATAAATCATTTTAATACACATTGAACATTTTTACCCGAGTTGACATTATTTAGCACAAAAATATTTACTCCCCAAAATGCCGCATATGAAACCGTGAGTAATGAGAACTATGTCAAAATATTTACTGAGATTTATAGAACTCTTGAAAAAGCCATGCCGTTGCAGTAAAAACTTAACAAGACATAATTTCTCTTTAGGTCAAAACAGTTTTACGCTAGTTAAAATTGTAAATGAAATTTTTATTTTTTATCGGTCTCATAAATCATCCAAGTCAACAAAAATTAATTTTTAGATTCAAGTGGCTTAATAACAATTTATTACAAAGGTATATGATTGGCGTCAGTAAAAAGAAATTGGTCCTTCAATATCTTTATAAGGCCTCTAAATGATTGTCGGTTAGAATTTTATATTTGTATTTCATTCGAAAAGTAACACTTACAATTTATAAGCATATATTCCAGAGGGAATGAATGATTCTTTGGGCGTGCATCAAAATTCAGCAGCTGATTAAAATTAGAGGAAATAGCAGTCGAGCGGGTACGTGGTCCCACTTTGGGTCCGGGTTCCACTCCGCGCAACACCTCTGTGACCCTCATCTTCACCCAAGCCTCATGATTTTTCGAGTACCAGACAGCCCTGGGAAGCCAAAGGTGTCACAGGAAAGTGAACTGGATCACCTCCCCTAATGTGAAAATTTCACAGGTCGTTGGGCTAGGAGCTAGGTGAGTTCTACCCTACCAAATAGCTACCCGGTACATTATCGGGGTGGGGTCTTAAATTGTGAGTTTATTTAAACTGTTTATCAATTGCACTTGCATTAATATTATTAATCATTTTTTTATTGTCTCCAGATTTATTAGCTATGAGTTTCGAACTTCGCAATCAAAACTTTTGATTAACTAGCTCTTAATTTAATTGCGAATTCGAAATATTACAAAAAACCCTTTCCGAACAAAGACAATTAATTCTTTGGAAATAAATCGTATTTAACTGTCCAAAGCCAGGCAAGCTTCTATTTACAAACTACTTTAACTCATTAATTACCACAAATACCCAGCTTTGAAAGTATGAGCACTCGGCGATAATCCATAGTTTAAAAAACCTTCCTCTATCTTTCCCTGTATACCGTTTTATGTGAACACGCCTAAAGCAACTGACGGCATGTACACAGCAACCCAGGAAAAACGAACAGTATCACATCTGCTCACCAGTTTCCTCCACTTCTGTGCCACGGGAACAACTTTGTTTAAATTATTCCCTACAATATTCCGCTTTCGCTGATCGATCTCCCAAATGCTTGAAAGAGATGAGGGATAAATGTAGGGGTATAGAGAGAGAGAACTAGAGGTCCTTTCCCTTCAAATAGCCACTCGAATAAAGAAATGAAAAAAGTAATATGGGACAGTTTCTTCCGCTCCCGTTAACCTCTTTCCACCAGCCTACACCACCCCTTCCGTATTCTCCTTTCCTTTCCAATGCCCCATGACCCATCCAGACGCGACACTAGGGTTTTATTGAAGATGGCTAGCGCTTGGCTGCTTTCACCTCCTGTGGAGAGGAGCGAGAGAGAGGGGTGTTGAGGGAGGGAGTGAGAGGGTTGAAGCTGGCCTGGAAGCACTTTCCATCATTGGCTCTACATCTGTTCTCACACAGAGGGAGAGGTCCGACCATTAGGGTCCAGCAGAGGTGGAGGTGGAAAGATGGGCAGCTCCAACTACCAGCTAGCATTTTGCCCCAAAACCCCATTCCCACAAGGTTTCCTCCCACTAGTCTTCGCAACAGTTTCCCTCCTTTCCCCTTATTTCCCTTCCTCCCCTCTCAGTCCGAAGACTCACCATAATGGAAGAGCATGTGTAGGGTGACGGGGGCAAGGAGAGAAGCGGAGGTCTGTGGCGGGGTTGCGGGAGCGGGGCGTGGGACAGTCGGCTTGCTTTGACAAGTGCTACGACTCCCACTGTCTGGCGGTGGCGGAAAACTCCCTCGCGCCCTTAGGTGGAGCGACGGCGTGCTGAAATGCGCGGCAGGAATAAAAAGCAAAAAGCAACCATGAACTGAAAAAGTTCCGGTATTTTCTTCCGTAAAAGTTTGCAGCCTCATATTCTCACTGTCTCCGTTCTATTTCCCATTGCGTTCATTTTTCAATATCGCCGACTATTAATCGAGGTCTGCTGCATAAAATGAGAACACAAAGCACACCAAGAGAATGTGTGGTATTTTATTTTGGCCATCGTATGTCTGAGGTCGTGGAATAATTTGAACAAATAAAAATGTTTTTGAACTTAATAATATATAAATCATCAAACTATTTCATCATAAGTATAAATAATAATATGGAATATTTACTTTAATTTCCCGAAATATATCATGCAACGTCCGTGAAAAAAGGGTATCGTAAACAGAAAATAGGAAAGTACGTTTTCAGATTCAAAAGGTTTAAGTAACTTAGATGAGGAATAATGACATGACTGATGAAATAAAAGACGAATTGATGAATGATCACCGATAATATTACTACCTACTGCAAGTCTTGTCTAGATTAGTTTTCAAGGTTTTACTGTTTGAAGGTGTACACCATTTAAAACATCATCCCTCAAAACAATCCCAATATCCACAAAGAATTGTGTTTTTATAACAAGGAAACGGGCATATAAATAAATTTGTCCAGTAGGAATGACCATGCACACTTATAATAAAAATTGGTGTAGGTATGCATACAGGCCTGCCTGTATATTCTGGTTCAAAAACCAAAGTTTGAATTTATGCTTATTCAAAACCAATAAAACATACCTCTATCTCTTCGCTTTGAATACCGGACTATGTTTTAATTAAATGATATTTTATTCTTAGCGCTCACCCGGAATTCCCGAGTTCGATCCCCAAGATCAGAATCAATTTAACTTATAACCTAGAGAATTCTTAAACTCCATGCCGGTCAATGTCGTATTGTTTTGAAATAAAATTATGAATCTTACCACCTGCTTATTAACATATCTTCAAGATATTCAAAATAAATAAATAAAATAAAAACGCGATTTCGTTGCAGTGGTGAAAACTGTTTATAAAGTGTAGAGCATATTTGAACTTTTCATACATTAAAATGAAAATCTAAAAATTTTAATAAACTTAAATTTATTAATTAAGTTTATGTTTTGCAGTACTTTCTTAGCAGTGGATCAAATTGAAAAGCATTAAAAAGTATGATAGTTTGATTTGACATCAAAAGGAGGGATTGTATGACCAAAACCTAACAAAAAAGCGCAAGGAGGCATATGACGACGTATTGAGTATGAAGTTGGATATTTTGTATTTTATGAAAAGATGATTATACGGCAATCGACAGGATAGCTCTGAGATGAGGGCATAGGGAATGGTGGAAAATAAAAGATATATAAAGAAATATTCCAGTGCGGCGTAGCGTGAACAAGAGAGGATATTGCTGATAGGAATTGGAGCAAGACAATAGCGCACATGGAGTCAGTAAAAAAGCTAACAGTAGGAGGTCTGTCCAATAAACACGCGACCTGAGGCCATTAAAACTTTATTTTGCAAAAATTAGTCCACCTCGATTTTGTTCCCTTCAAAGTACTCTCCATTCGTTGCTAAGTACTTATTACATCTTTTCCACTGTTGAAAACACACTTGGTAGTCCTCGGCAGTAAGGATTTTTAGTTTTCTCGTCTTTCCTACTTTATTGTCTCCACATTTTGCCAGTTATGTCCCCTCATCACATTTTTGCATTTTGGGAATATAAAAAAGTCGCAGGGGGCGAGATATGGCAAATAAAGAGGATGATCAAGGATGGTAATTGAATTTTTTGCCAGACTCTGGTGAACAATCAATGCTGAATATGCAGGTGCATTGTCATGGTGAAGGATCCATCCATCGCCCTGAGCCTAATTTGGTTGCACCCGACGCACGCGGTCTCTCAAATGCTTGAGAACTATAAGGTAGAACTCAGCATTTACTGTTTGTCCTTCAGGAAGAAGTTCATGAAACACCTTCGACATCAAAGATAACCAAGAGCATGACTATGATTTTCGATTGGCATTTTCTTAATTTTTTGGTTCGTGGTTCATCTTTTCCTTTATCCACTTGAAAATAGATATTTTCTTCAGAACATTATCACAGTAAACAGCCGTCATTATTTCAGTAATTTCTTGATAACTGCTACCGCACTTCATCAAAAACTTGACGTTGATCAGTTGCTTCAAGATTTTGTCAATTTACATTTTCGACAATCAATAAAACAGTACAAGGGCACAGGAACTAACATGGCACCATACGCACAGCTCGACGACCCGCCAAGCACAGACGACTCGTTGGGTATCAGGCAACTAGCGCCACTAGTGCGTGGGGCTATGATCCCCGTCATGGCCGCCAGATTGCACCAGTTTGCGTATTTATTATACAGACCTCGTATACGGAATACTGTGAAAATGAGGATATTAGGTAGGCTGGGAAGAGTAAAGACTTTTAGGCCAGAAAGAGTTGGGGAGTTAACAAAAAGTATTAGGGGATGATTGGTAAAATGGTTTATACACGTGTTATACAGACGTGTTTCCAATATTGTACATATATTAAATAGTAGATCTCCAAGACCTACGAAAAATACCGGTGATAGCAAATTAGGTTTAAAAATTATCGCGAAAGATGTATGATGGAATACATTCGATTTCGTATTCGGAAATTCCATGAATTGGCTATTTCATCCATTATTCCTCCCAATCGTCAAATGGAACAGATAAATCGATTACTTAATAGAAGAAATAATGTTATTATATCAATATTAATCTTTTTAAATGGTTCCGTATACAAGGTTTGAATGATTGCAGATCGTATTGGCAATAATAAAATGACAACGCACACCGGTATCACAGAAATTTGGCGATGCGAAAGATCTGCGATGTACTCGTCCCGAAGGTCTGGATGGATGACCAAGAGCAGAGACGAGTATCTCCTTGCGAAGATCTGCAACGGCATTATGATGATTCCCCAACCCGTTACTGTCCCGACTTGGTACCAAGAAATTATTTCCTATTCCTGAAGTGAATCCTCCCACCAAGGGACCCGAAGAGCCGTCAAAGAAGCTTGTACGTGTACCCTTGAAGAACTTCCGGAATCCGCCTACCAGAGGGCCTTCGAGTCGTGGAAAAGCCGCTGGCAAAGGTGTGTCAACGCACAAGCTGTGTGCTTTGAAGGAATGTACTTTGAAAGAAAGTACTTGGAAGGGTGAAGCATTTCGAGGCATTGTAGCAATATCTGAAAGAAATCTCTTTTTCCGAAACACTTCCCGATACTTTTTGTGCATACCATTTATGATAGAATGCGTAAATATGAAAAACCAGAGCATTTTTCACGATTCTATATTAAGTATGATGTCTCTATGAAAGAGATAGGAAAGGTTGACGCAGATCATTTTGTTTGAATTTGTAATGTTAAAAACCGTGATCATGAGGAAAACATGCGAGAGTTAGGAAGAAAACAATGGGCATATTGTATGGAATGCAGTAGAATCACCATAGCTAAGAGACAAGACTCATTTACCGCAATAAAACACAATAATATTTCGTGCTCCTATAATGAGCTCCGTCCCGGCGTAAATGAAGCATTCCTGTTCATTTATTTAGGCTGTATTAGGCCAAATTAATTTTCATCGAGTTTTCATAAAAATGAGAAGTTAGAGCAATCTGAAATAATATTTTTACGTATTGAAGGAGCCAAATGCTTTTATGGAATATTGGCAAGAATTCAAAGATGTTTCAGCACTTTTATTGCAACCGTTTCACAGTTATAATTAACTTATTTCAGAGAAAATATTATGTTTGAATACATGAAAAGGCAAAATTTAATCGACGCCATAAGTTCTCCTCTAATTCAAGTTTTAAACGGTAGAAGTCCACCTTAGATACCCCTAAATATATTTCATCTTTTAATATATTGCGTATTTTCTTAGGTAATCCTTGTAATTTCATTAATTTCAAATGGTTTCCTGTTGTTAAACAATACGCTGACTCGATATTCTCTCAGAGGAACACAAAATTGTCCGTTTTATAGTTTTCAGAATCCACATAAATCCTAAATTTAACTAATTCTAAGAAAACTCGTAAAATTATGAATTCCGTGTTTAAGGCTTAATTAAAAACAAATTCTTTCCAAATGCTAGTATTTTAACGGAAAAATAAAAAAATTTAAATCAAAATCAAGCTTTTTTTGTGTCAGTTTCATAAAAATATAATTATGATTTTATCTGCATCGAGATTACAAGAACATATCAAACCACGAAAGTGTTCACACTACGATTTTACAGCTGTCTAACTCAGCTGAGGTTTCTGGATATATGTAGACTTTAATATGAAACTAGTTCTATAAAAGTCATCATGGAGAGAGTAATGCAATGCTGAGGCTATGATTATAAATACTGGCGTCTAAAAAATAAAAGCACTACGTATTTCAACCACGGGCAAAATCAACAGCAATGATTTTAAACGATTTCATAGTACGTTTCAAAATACACAGAGAAAGATGTCACATAAGAATACTAAACTCTGCTCTTTAAATAGAGATTCAGTAGTTCAGTATATCGAGAAAATTTTAACATTACGAAATTGGCTTTGAAATGAGACATAATAATTAGAATTGGTAAAACTGTGCTCAAGTTGCCACATGAATGTAAGAGGATTTCCTTCGTAAAGACTGAGTGTTTGAGTAAACATAATTTCATTCAGGCTTTATTTTGTGTATGTAACTATAAGCCTCTTCAATGGCAGGATTCAAAATAATACTACAAAATAACAAATGTCGCCTTTATGGAAATAATTGTAAATAACCACTTGAGGTGGTCTCTCCCATCTGCGATGGTTCACTCATAAAATAAAAATTACATTTCTTAAATGTACGGAAATATCCCGTCTACCTGCTCCTAAATCCACCATTCAGTCGGAGTCAAAATGTGGATGGCGGAGATGGAGGAGCCCCCCTTTTCCTAATTCTCCGACTCCCATTCCCATCATTCAATCTGCTGAAAGGAACCGCACTCAATTTCTGACCACTGAACTTAAGGGGGACCTTAACCATCATCCGGTTAAATTGCAGCGCAGGGTGGAAAAGGCTTGGTAGGGACGTAACCGAGGCACCACGGAGACCGGAGGGCGGAATACTAGGGCAAAACTGTGGCGGGTTAGAGGCAGATTTGCAGAAGAGGAGAGGAGGAAAGGAGCAAGCGAGAGAAATAGCAGGGTAGCGGTACTCTGGGAGAGGTCTTTTAGGCCCAGGTCTCGGCGGGAGGAAAGAGTATAGAGAGGGAAAGATGGAGATTGAGGTCGAAAGGTGATGAAAACCCTTTGCATGAATGAATGAAATGAATGAATGCCACCTGGACGCTCAGTGTGTGATGAAATGTGGTAGTCGAGCGGATGTGAGGTGGATTTCTGCGAGTAAAAATATCGTCATCCTATGTCCTCCGTGAGACCGATCGGTTCCGTGCCAATTATTGTGAGAACGATAGTATTGGAGAAACGGGGAAAAGGAGAGAGGGAAGGCGCCGACGATCAAACAAATGCGACGGTTTGTAGTGTCCCTGTTAGTGATTCCGCGCAGCTTCCACCACCGATGTAAACTCATTTATATAAGTCCAACAAGGGAATAAATATTATCCTCAGGGTACTTATCCCTCCAATAATTAACTCTGGCATCGGCATTGTCTTAAATAATGACTATCGGTCATCTAGCGTAATGCTTAACGTTTTCTTGAGTCATGCATAGTACCAAGTCTTAAGCAAGCCAATCAGAGAAGGTAGAAATTTACATCATTTAGAAGTCTACTTTCAGGAGTCCTTTTTCCTTTGCACGGATCGTGATCATAACAGCATAAATAATCGCTTGCAGCAATTTGGGCCAACCGAAAATGAAATCCTATTGAATGCCAATAATCGCCTAGCCAGGGGGCATACGCCTCCGCCGTACACCCGAGTGTCAACGCACGGGGAACTGTGTGGACTTACCAGGAGGAATTTGGCCCCTAGGGGGAAAACGGGAGGAGGCAAAATTTTGGAAGATCTCGCCAAACAATAAGCCCATTGCATCGTTAGCAATAACGTGACTTAGGGTTTCAGCTGCGTTAATTTACCTAAGCATACGTATAATTCAAAATATCAATAACTCACTCTCATTTTGTCTCTCATTGGTACCAACGTCAAATTATTCTAATTAGAACCACTTTTATTCAGAGGAATCAACTGATGACTTGCTATGTTTTACTTTAATCTTTTTCTATAAAAAGTTTCGCGTTTCGTTATAAAGTTACTATAAAAATAATTCAATAAGTCAAAAGATACTGAGAAAATTAACCTTTTACATTAACAGCCAAAGAGTTACTTCCCAAGAACAAAAATGCCTCTGTCAATGGAGATCTTGCCTTTATCTTTATCAATATCCATGTTCGTCCCCGCTATATCTCGCTTTTTTTCATGTTTGTGCATTATTTTTCATTCAACTGATCTGTACTTTATCCGCATTTAACGGTAATACTGTTTTTTTAGTTTCATTCTGAACCAATCTCTTCTCATTCCTTTCAAGCTCTTCAACGTATTGTAGATAAACCTATTGGTAATCTTTGCTGCCAAAAATTGATTCACTGTAATGCCCTGAATCGACTATACTGTCGAGCAATAGAAGAATAACACGACTCTAAAGAGTACTGTAATTATTGCAATAAAAACCTGACTTCACTATCATTTACTTCCATGACATGACTTACACAATGCGGAATTAATTCCACCTCAAATAGTGGGCTCTTAACTTTGGAAATACAGTTATCAATAATCCCTTTTAGAAAAGAAAACCTAGAGATTGAGAGAGGAGTTCCACAGTTTTAACGTCCCGTAGCATCACAAAAATGAATAAAAACATATTAAACTGAATTATTTCCCATTTAACTCACTTCAAATAACATTGATACCAAATGCGTGAATTTAACTGCATGTATAAATATGCAGCCGTTTATTATTATCAGTAAAGGTTCATGCTTATAAGGTCTATCTATATTCAAGTTTCATAATTTCCTGAAATGTAATCAGGCTTGAGAACTAATTTATCATAATGGCTCAATATCAAAACATTGCCGAAGATTAACCCAAATAATAATTAAATTGGTACGGCTCTTCGGAAAATTACCAGCGTAAGAGTGAAGGTTATAATTCCAGGATATACAAAGGGAAACTTCTAAATGTTCCTACAACTGAATATATTTTTAGCCTCTATACGATTCAAGAGTAAAACGCAATGTGGTAAATTGTTGAGGGTGCTGGAAAGAGGTTTTGTGAGTTTCCCTCCTTTCCCAGGAAATGACTCGTCTCTAACAATTCCGACTAAAAGCTCAATCCAGCAACAACACATCAGATGCTAAAAATTGAACCTTCTTGAAACAGAATCAATTCCAGACCCTTAGAAGAGAACACTTATATGGGAGAAAAATATTATTATCTGCACACTGATAAAAATAAACAGGAGTTTGGAGTGAATTAATATTCTCGGTAAAAATTGTTGATATTTGAAAAAACCTACGCAAAATGTAATGATAAAAAATTCTTTCTAAACAAGGAAAAAACCAAGCCAAAACAACCAGGACTGAATCATTTTTAGATATTACGCAGACCTCAGACGAAGGTTTGGATACGATTTTAAAACTCACAACACTGATACGCAGAGCAGCCCTAGAAAGGCCTCCGTTTGTATTTAACTAAGACTGTGTATAGGATAGAATGGAGGAACTGATTTTCTTCAATCTATAATCAAGTTAGTAAAAAAATGCAAATTAGGCAGCGTGTTATAGAGAAATCATATTTTAGAAAACTTATTTTTCCCTGGATCAAAACAACTTTCAAGGGTACCTACTTACAAGGACATGATATCAAGTAATGTGTATTGTAATTCTCTGGCAATTGGGGCATAAAAGTTGTAGTACATATACTAAATCATACCCATAACAATGAAGATCCACATTGATGTTATTTAAATAAGACACTTCTGGCGCTGTCATTCCAAAATAAAAATCTTTGTCAGTTCGAAAGGCGAAGGTTACCGCAACCACGTCAGGTGAACGCCGAGCATATTTTTTATTTCTCAGTTTAATGTTATACTAGGCTCTTCTTTTCCTAATCATAATTAGGGAGGATTGTTGGGAGAATAATTAGCGAGGATACTTGGATTTCTCCAAAATGTCTCTTCTCTGCTCTGTTTGGTGGCTGGTGACACTTACTCTTCATGGCTCGATATAACGCGCAGTGTTCCACAGGGCTGAATCCCGGGGCCAGTACTACTTTTGCAGCACATTAATGACATTTCTTTAGCCCTTCAATACTTCAAATATCACCTGCATGCTGAGGATCTATAGATATATCTGGGTGTCACTATCAATAGCCTTCCCCCTGCTATACAACATATTAATTCTAATCTCAATAACACAACATACGCAAGACCCCATTAGCCTAAATTCACTAAAAATTCAAGCTATACTGATTTTATATCCTAAACTGCTGAAATACATCACTGTACTTCAATCATTCAACTGTATCTTCAAGGCCCTCTCCTTCCATTTAAGATTGTTGTAGCAAATGTAGGCCTCCTTATAGATGGAAATTTCTCATGATCTTCACAAGTTTTTAAATCTTGCAGAATTGTCAATCAGTCCCTACACTCCCTTAGGAAATATTAGTATGTTATTTCCATGAAATTAAAAAAAACAGATAGTTTCTTCCCTATCTATTCCTCACTTTGATTATGGTGACATAGTGTATCAAGACCTTATCAAACGAGCTGTCGGTAAACTACAAAGGGTATTTGACTCATGCGTACGCTTCAACTACAATTGGAAAATTACTGATTACATTACAGAATATTTTAACGAATTCACCGGCTTTTTCCGGATTCTGACAGGAAACTCCACATGCTGTGTACTTAAATATAAAACCCCTCAATATTTTATAAATGATTTCAATAGCCTTGATAAAATGCATAAACTAAATAATCATAAATTCGTTATCTCTCATCACAGAACAACTACGAGGGTCATCCGGAAAGTAGTACCCGTTCGTGCCGCATGAAGTGCTGACGACGCGAGTAGCCGCTGGACGAGGTCAGATAGCTTCAGTAGCTTGTCTGCCTTCTCTGAGCCAAGTTGCGTGACGCTAGCATTGCCTGTGTTGTTTCTGTGATTGTTTACAATGTTTAAAAAAATTGAGAACGCCGCCAGTTGTGAAGTGAGGGCAGTGATTAAATTCCTCAATGCAAGAAACGTTCGCCCATGTGATATTCATCGCCAATTAAAGGAGGTGTATGGAGACAATGTAATGGACGAGTCGTCTGTTCGGCGGTGGTGTCGCAACTTCAACATGGGGAGGGGGAACACACACGACGATGAGCGTTCGGAGAGACCGTCTGTCATTACAGACCAACTGGTGAGCTCAGTTGACGAATTCGTGAGGAACGATCGGCGCGTCACAATTGATGACATCTGTGAGCATTTTCCCAATGTTTCTCGAACAATTGTTCATGAAATTGTTAAACACCATCTGCATTATGCAAAAATTTGTGCAAGATGGGTCCCTCGCGTATCTCAATGAGCTGGCGGCGAAGGACTATGCAGCAGGAATACAGAAACTTGTCACACGTTATGACAAATGCCTTAATTTGCTTGGAGATTATGTTGAGAAGTAGTTTAAAGTATCCTCTTTCAAATAAAATTTTTTATGTTTGTTAATATTTACTTTTGTGTCTTTATTTCACGAACGAGTACTACTTTCCGGATGACCCTCGTACATACAACCAGTTTTTTTTTGCAGACCCAGCATTTCGTCATTGTAATGAGCTATCATCCGTTATAACTGATGCACCATCTCTCCTATCATTCAAGCGCACACTTCATAAATCGCTAATTTCCCAGCAAACCAACCAATGAAAGTAGAGTTGAAACAGACTTCGAGGTACTTCCATTTTCTTTCACAGGAGCATCATAATTTGTATTGGCGATTGTAAATATAACCAGGAATATTGTTTAACTAGTATTATTTGCAGTATTGGTATGTGTATGCATAGCATTTAAATGTATTGTATGTGTGTATGCTGTATATTTTGTTACAGCTATAAATTAACTAGGGAACTAATATATTATGTCGCTGTATGTTAGTCCTAAGATATTATTTTTCATTTCTATTTATGTAGAATTTGTGCAATTTATTTGTAAGTTTAATATTGCAAATATGTGACGACGGATTAGGTGGTAAAAGAGACTCCACTGTCTCAATCTCTCCCCAAAAATAAAGGCGACTATCATCTCTAGAAAAATATGCGAGCTGAAGCTCAGTGGAAGCAGAACGCTATAAAATAGCTGGTAAAATTATTTTATTTTGGAATAATAAGGGAGTAGTCACAGAAAAAATACGCCTTTTACTCAAGTGCATGCATAATAAATATGCGTAATAATAATACATATAAATACATAATTGATGCGTAATTATTACTATTCGCTGTGGAGATAAGATATACGGTTCATCAGTTGATTTAATAATTATAATTTTGAAATAACATCGGTTTATCTTTTCAGAATTTGACTGTTTCATGCTCCCAAAAAAATATTTCCATTTAAAAATTATACGGATGGACTCATTGTAATGCAGAGGTGAAATGACTTTTATGTCACCAACAGTATTTTATTCACTTGAAATAATGGAAATCTGGACTATTTTAATGACATAATTGAACCTCATGTTCATTTTTGTTTCCTATAAACAAAACTTCATTAACAGTTACTATTTTTATGCATATACTACATAAATAATACTTAAGGAAATGTCCATCCCATTGTGGGAAAAGGGAAAAAATTCTAAACAGATTAATTGTAGAAATAAATTCACACCGAAATATTATGTTTTAAAAAGTAGCAGTGACATAATATCAAGGCTCTTGAAAAGCATCAGTTAGTAGTTTTATTTCAAGATATGGTTCAAGTAAAATCTTGGTTCACGTGCCTAATTAGATATCTAATAATAATTAAGCTGGTGGCTATAAAAAAATATTAATTGAAAGAATGGACAGTGATACCTTCAGTACAAAATATTTCTGAAATAGGCCCCGCAGACACTGACTAGTTAAATTTATTTTGCCATAATACGTTATATATATATATATATACATAATACGAATTCTAAACCACTGTCCTTTCCTCTTGTGTATTGTCTATTTCTCCTTTGGTGGGTGAAACATTCCCCTGACGCCATCTCTCGGCTAAAGAATCGGGGCGCTTGGCGACATATTAGACCCACGGATCTCAGGGTAAATTACGTTTCCTCGATAGCTGCCTTGATAGCAGGACGTGCCTGTGTTCACCGAGTGTCTAAAATCGCCGGCGTCCGAGGCTTCGGTCGCCGGGGTTTGGAGAGCGGCACTGCCGGACTCTCTCGGAAATCGAGGTTCCGATCGTGTTTTGTTTCGAGCGGCGGTTGACCGCCTAGTTCATCAAGAAGCGCGCAGTTTGACTCTCGACTTCTTCCGCCGGGAAGGCTGTACTTTTGTTTTGTTTAGTGGATCAAGACTGACCTTGACTCCTGGTGTAGCTTAGGCTCCTTTTGTTTGCTACCGCCGTGTGCGTGTGGCGGGGAGGGAGCGTTCGTGAGTGTTTTATTTCCCTTTAAAGTGCTCGTTTTTTTTGTTGCGCTTTCCTTCTTCATGCTAGTGTGCTGAATTTGATTTCTTCAAATGGCTGTGCGCCGTTTAAACACGCTCGCCTTGCAAGTTGACGAGAAGGCGAAGCCTCCTACCCCGTTGGAGGTCCACCTCTTCACGTTAGAGTCGCTGGGCCTCACACCCGAAGAGATAGTGGCGATCCAATTTGGATACAATCGTCATTTGATATTCCTGAAGTTGGCAACCGAAGCTACAATGACTAGGATTTTAGACAATACTCCGCGGAAACTACCGTTTCCGTCTTTAAGTGACCAGAGGACGACAATAACAATTGACGAGACTTCCGGCAGCCCGTGTAATGTCAGGGTTCTTTGTCTCCCCGTGGAGACCCCATTGGAAGACATAACAGGCGAGCTCCAACGCTTTGGTAAAATACATCGCTCGTGGGAGAACAGGTGGGAGGGAGAAAATATGGCGCGGGTGCTTACTGGCACCAGGGTTGTGCGGATGACGGTCGAGAGAAATATCCCCTCGTACCTCCCCATCGGCGGCAACCGGGCCATCATCATCTATGAGGGTCAGCGCCGCACTTGCGCCCGCTGTAATCAAGAAGGCCACGAGCGCAAGACCTGCCCTCGGAACCAGGTATGTAAGAGCTATGTGGAGGCAATGACGATGCCCTCCAACCCTAACGCCGCCGTGGAGATGGACGAGCCCGAAGTGGCTGTGGAGGAGAGAGCGCGGTCGCTTCTACTCATCGAGGGTGCGGTCCCGGCTGCTCCCGTTGGTCCCCCGCATCTCCCTTCAATTGGAGGGAAATGTCAGCGGGAGCGAAAATCGTCAACGGAGGAAAGGGAACCGAAAAAGAAGAGGACAGACAAACCCAAGCTCCTGGTCTCGAATACCGTTCTACAAATGGTTCACATACCTACCACCTCGCCTAATATCACACGACCTCCAGCCCCCGTCTCCGTGAGCTCGTCAAATGAGGAGGGATGGTCTTTCGCCCCCCCTCCCCCCGCTCATGCCATCGACGCCCTCGCTACGCAATCCTTGCATCACGGGTTTCAAACACCCCAAGAACCTCTGGTGACAGGTGAGGAGGATGCATCTGATTGCGATGTTTTCCAGTCCCCAAGAGCTCATCCCTCGACCCCTTTATCATTGACTGTAAAGGAAGCGTCACCGACCCCGGAAGTCGACCCGCATACAAGTTTCCCAAAGTCAAAAATCCCACATACCCCATCTTCTTTCCCCATTAAGGACAGTCAATGTGTCGACGATCTTCCCAGCGCTTCTCAAGATACGGACCACAAGCAACTATCTCCCCTGATTTTTCCCGACCACAACCCTTCCGCAGATGAGCCCCAGTCCGCCACTCCGACCCTCCCCGAGGGTGCGTCCTACCCCTTGGCGGCCCCCAGCGGTGCTCCTTCGAAGAAGGCCCCCTGTGGAACGCTGCCGAGTTACCTGGTCTTCGTGGAGACCACGGCTGGCTCTTCCTCTTCGGACGAGGCCGGGGGGGAGGGATGTGGCGAAATGCCGCGTCCTCGCTCGTCGACCCGTTGGACGAGGCGTCCCGGGAAACGGCGAAGCACTCGTCGCCCGGGGTCGAGTCGCGACCGGAGCGACGCTAGCCACGATCAGAACTCTGGGAAGTGATGTCCGGTAGCCACCCGGTGCCGGACACACTTCGTCCATCGTTGAAGAGTTTTTTTTTGCTGAATGACTGATTGAATCGATAATTTCAACCCTGCCATTGATAATTTCTTACAATGCATAATTTTCCATTGCTAGCTAAATTCTCCCTCCAAATATCTGTGGACCTTGTCTTCCTTTCTTTTTTTTCTTTCTAAATGTTAATGGTCAAATTCACGAGTATGCGTCTGTATGCATATGCTTATGTATGTGCGTGTGGATATGCATGTGTGCGTATGTATGTACAAGTGGATATGTATGTGGTATATGTATCATATATGTATCCATGTATACACTTATACTAAAGAAAAACATGATGTACCCATAATCTGTGACCTGATATTATGCATAATGCTAACAAACTCTGTAATATTCTGAACCGAATGAAATAATTTATATCATAGCTCAAGTGGTTAAGAGCATCCGCCCGGCAAGTGGAAAGATCCGAGGTTCGAGTCCCGGTCAAGGAAATATTTTTACTCTTGTGATCCGTTCTATTCCGCCTTCCCCACCTTTATTGTGTTCGTCCTTTATATGTGTTCCTATCACTTTTCCTTATATCTGTTTCTGTATATATGAGTATATATATATACATACATACATATAGGCTCGTCCGGAAAATAAGTGTACTGACTCCTGGGCTGGGCGCGCCGCTCCAGGCGCGCCCAGCACCGCTCTGACGGGCTGCGATTGGAGGGGGGTATGTTGGCAAGCGACGCTGAAAAAGGCAGTCGGCTCTGAGCTGTGGTGTAGTGAGGAGCTCTGTTAACGCGAACCTCCACGCTTCGACCCACGTCACGGAACGCGATGCCGAAGTTTTTGGAGCAGCGTTATTCCATCAAATTTGCGGTAAAGCTTGGGAAATCGTCTACCGAAACTGTCGGTATGATTAACCAGGCTTACGGGGAGTCAGCCATGTCCAGAAACATGATCTTTCGGTGGCACAAGATGTTCGTGGAGGGCAGAGAAGAGGTCGACGACGAGCCTTCGAGAGGTTCCCGATGATGCCTTCGCGGGAGCGTTCCAGGAATGGGAACGCCGCTGGAACAAGTGTATCGACTCACAAGGGTCCTATTTTGAGGAATATTAGCTTAAGATATGTAAAAGTGTAATCAATTTTTTTTCCTGAGCTCAGTACACTTATTTTCCGGACGAACCCTGTATATATACATAAACTCAGAGGTGAAGAGGGATCTGATTTAGAGTAGGATACTGGATTTTTATTTTGTTAGGAATCACAAAATATTTATTTAGTAGCTGTGTCCATCCAAAAACCTACCTTAACCGGTAGATTACCTAATAATATATACATAGCTTCGGTTTTCCCGAGGTATTTTTGTAAAGGAAGGGTCGTTTCCCCATATTTAAATAATGGCGCCTCTGAACAAGGTTGAACGCAGGTACCGTTATCTATTGATTGTTTCCAAAGCTACTGAAGTTAGTTGTTTGATTCAGTAGTCGTTTATCTGTCGGTGAATGAAGATAGCAATGTCTGCTAAAACTGTAGCTCTCATCAGTTGCGAAGTGCGGGCTGCGAATCAATGTCTGTATAAGAAAGAATCATTAGATGTCGAAATTCATCAGCCTCGTTGTTGTACCTCATCCATGGACCAACAGTATAGAGTGAAGGAAAGGTTATAAAAAGGTGTCGAGACTTAAAAAACGGCCACAAAACTGTTAATGATGAAGAGCGGAGTGGTAGGTCCAGTATCCAGACCGATAAAATCACTCAACAAGTGGACGAAGAACTGTGATCTGATTAACCATTGACGACTAGTACTCTAGCTGATTAATGTCCTCTTCATGGTCGCAATACTATTTCTACTATTGTTACGGAGAAGCTTGAATATCACCAATTGTGTACAAGATAGGTACCGAAAATGCGTACCGACCTCCATATGGGCGAATGATGAGTGGACGAGGGTAGAAAAGTGTTTTTAGTACTAATGTCTTTAGTACTATGCATGCCACCGCTAGGCTGTGCGGCTGGCGGTGAATTTACACAAGACTAAATTTGACCCGAATAATTGAGTCCCCTGCGCGGTCGGACAACGTTATTCTGATCCCTTTTCGTTGGGGGGAAAATCACATCTTAAATGAATCTGCTCTACACTTAATCTTTAAAATTTAATTGACATCATCTCTTCCACCACAGTACGATGGAGCTAATGCCACATATTCAACATCATTGTTAAAGCGATATCCTTCGAATGTATACTCGTGATTTCATCTGCAATTTAACCTTCGCTCTGTGAGTGACTCCCAACCTAGCTCCTTTAATAATGTTGATACGCTACTCAGTTTGTCATAACAAGGTTTTACGAATTGAACCCCTCTGCACGGCACGCAATCCAATTTAGCAATCAATCTAACTTTATGAGGATCACATAAAACAGCAGCATATTCTGAATGAGGACTAACGAGCGAAGGATAGCATTTCTCTCAACCATTTTATCGCATTTCCCCAATACTCTTCTAATAAATGATAATTTTTCGTCGGCTTGCCCACATATTCCCCAGTATAAATATTTCACCCAGGATAAGTCGCGAGCTATGGTAACGTCTGAGTATTTAAGCGAGTGTACACTTTCTATTTCTGTAAATATGTTGTAGTCGGTTTTCGGGAAGAGAAAATGCTCTTTTTCCAAAATTCAGCATTACGCTCTTTTCTACGTTTAGTTCTAATAGCCAAGTATCGTACCAGCGTTGTATAGTATTTAGATAACTTTCTTAAGTTGCTTTATTATATTCCTATAAGTTTATGTATCGTCGGCAAAGAAAAGTATCTTACTATTTACTCGATCCTTCGCGACATATCACGCTTTATTCATGATTTTCTGGGTTCGGGAGAATATGATTTTCCAGCAGACGCAGTTTTTCTGAACCTAAAAAATCTTCCGACAATGTGCCTCAGAGCTTCTTATAAAGTTAGAAGCCTCTGTATAGATAAAAAAACCCTAGGTTAGGTAAAAAAACTCCAAATGATCCCAGACCAAGGGCAGTAATAGATGATGTGTTATGGTGCAGTCAAATCAGGTATTTTTCAATACAGTGTTATAAACCTCTTTCATTATTTGTCAGAACCAACGATATTAACACCATTATAACTATGAAAATTCAATTACTTGCCGATGACGCAGGGTTTTATAGTAATATCAATAGACCTGATTATCATTCAGCATTAGGAGATGAACTTAATGGATCGACGTACAGCGTCAGTGTGACACGTGGGTTAGAATTAAACTTACATTATAGAAACGTGGAATGGGAATAGTTCTCTCTCGAACGCCTATTTCATTAACCATACCAAAATAGTATGAACAGTCTCCATTAAATACGTAGGCGTTATATTTACTTAAGATTTCTCTCTCGTGAAACATACACTGGACTTACAAGGTCTGTCCCAAAAGTAATAGGGCTGAGTCGGTTAAAAAAAAGGTGTTGCCAGAATTGATACATTCACTCGAATGCCTCGGAAGTAGTACCCTTGTGCATCCACACAACACCGCTGCTAGTATTGGAGTAAAGTGAAAAAACGTTAAATAGTGATGCTATCTTTTGCTAGTTATGCCTAATTTAGAATATGCTACTAGTACATAGTAGGATGGCCACGAAGTCGGTCAGATTTACGAAGTAGATTAAGTGAAGTAAAGAGGAGCTGGACATTAAATGTTGTCATGATAGACGTAGTAGGGCATCTACATTATCAGAGGAATTAAGTGGGAAGTACCTCAAAGAGCGAAAATTAACTTGCAGAATAAATTGGAAGCTGGTCTCCCCTGGGTGATGCTGAAAATATATCATATGGCCCACTGTACTGCAGTAGGAGAGACCATGAAATAAGATACGAGATAACAAGTGTAGAAAGATAGATTTAAGATTTTCAATTTTTCTCCGGTATGGTAAAGGAACAAAATTACTGTAACGGCCGCCATAGTAAGTAACACAAAAATAATTTATTTTTTCACTTAGATACCGTAGTGCATGTAATATTTCTAAGTGTATACTACGTTTGTGTATTTAGCAATACCTTCATTATTTTAAATATTTTGTATTTTTATTGGTAACTATGATGTAAGCAAAATTTAATATTGAAGTAATGGGTCCTTTAGTAAAATTATCTCTTGCATTACACCCTAGAGGTAGCTTGCAGAGATATATGTAGTTATAGATGTAAATGTAGAAGTTCAAATTATATTTGACAACTTTCGACCAAAAACTAGGAGACAACTGAGAGCGCAAATATCTGTTCAATGTGATTTGCCTATAGAATATAATATTAGCAATAACAGATATCTTCCTCAATTGTTTTTAACGAGAAATTATTGACATTTCATTCTCTGCAAGGACTATTTTTCGTCTGGCTCTTACCAATCGATACATCTGCCAAACGAATATGTGGCATAGTGCGGTAAGTAAATATAAAAAAATATAGTTCATATAAATTGTAAGGAAATCATGGCTTATGGATTACCAATAAGATCATTAAATAGACGGACGAAAGCAAAAATGGAAGAAGGTAAATAATGAAATAAGTAGAAGGAAGTATAAGGAAAACTGAGGCCGGAAACAAGTAAAAGAAGCGTGGTGGAAGACGCGGTATGGGAATATGTAAAGTTTACAAAGGAAGGATAAAAATCGTGTGCTAAACGGGAAGGTCAAGGAAAGCTATCTTTAGGTCAGGGTACTCATGGGACCATCCGCGTATCATAGACATTAACTAAACGAATTGACGAAAATCATATTTGAAATAATTAGCGGGCCAAATAATATGAACAACAATCCTAGCGTAATACCTGACATAATCCAAATATTCTACAGAAGAAACACCTGTAACAGTTCAAACGTTGATTTTCAAATAGCTTAGCTTATTATTTATCAAGCCTTTCAATGCAATCAGCAATTCTAAAAAAATATCACTTTAGGCCTCTGTAGCAAAACAGAATCAAAACGAACATGTCGTAAATTGAATTCCAATTGTATCAAACGCGTATACAGCTTTATGGTCACAATGAATTTGTTGACTTTCTTGATCCGATTTTGCCTCCCTATGGAAAAATATTTCCTTTTCCTGGAGTAGAAGTAACAATAAAACTAAAATTCAAATATTAATATTAAACCCAAGAAAATATAGGATTTTTTAGGAAATATTTGCAAAAAACGATTTTCTTTTTACTAGGATATTCATACCATCTTGTCACACTGCTTTGACAACAATTTCTACGAAGCTCATAAAGCTTACTGAATATACTAAAAAGAGGTAGGGAATATCATGCTAATTTAGTCCAAACCTTTAAGGCAACATTTTGAGTGAAATGTCATTTATTCATTCATAAACTGAGTTAATCCAGCAACGTCGGTGTCGTCAATCGGGGGTGAAGGATTTTAATAATGACAATTGTGATAGCATAACCGTTGACAAAAAATTAAAAACATTTGACCTAAGCATTTAACGATTAATGCAAAGAAAGGATTCTATTGATAGAAATGTTATCAAAGTACTAAAAAAACGATGTAGCTAATCAATGCTGTAATGGTTGCTCTAATTCCTAGGCAAGGTATTTCATTCCACATGGCCATATTATCATAATTAAAATTTAATAACAACACCGAAACTTGCTGGGAGAGGTCAAAATTAGTAATATCACCTTGAAATTGTGTACTGTCACCATACTAAACGAGATAGTACATTTTATTCTCTTGCCAATGATTTTTTCATGTGTAAAAACGATTTCTACACAATTTTTTAGACCATGCGATAACTGTTGCTTCCGATTTTCGGATAACCGACGAACACGTGATTCTTGAGGTCAAATTCTCTTAAAACTTAAAGTAATGAGTCCTTGAAAAACAATCAAAAATATAATGTAGTATTTTTATAATTTTTCCAGTCAAATATATGACAAGATCTAAATGCATAAATGTAAAGCAAGAGATGTCTTTACTCCTATTACCATTAGAAGGAAATACATGCGCAAAATATTAAACTGGGAAAGCATTTGGATTTTTTAACTAAATTTGTATTGTTTATACGCCTATGTTGCCTAGAGGGAATAATGAAGTCACAAGAAGGCTAATGGAGAAAAATCTTCCGGACGATTTTTCGTATAATGAATGTTTCATCTAAATATAGATGTCATCGGCCACGAATGCACAGCAGCTAAAAATGTTTTCTTCAATTCAGTGTATGAAACTTGCATAATTCTCTTCCACCTTTAAATCCTCGCTGCGCTACCGCCTGCGTCCATATCTTGTGGCACTTCATTCTACCTTAGCCTATTCACTCCTCCTTACCGACCTTAACTCATTCCATGCCCCCTCTTCCATTCTCTTTACCGGCTACATTCTCAGGAGGAGCCTCTTCCCCACTCGTCCCTTAGTTTCCGCCGGAGCTTAGTGCCTTTGTCTGTTCACGGGGACCATTTAATCCTCTCAAGGACCGCCGACGTTGCCACTGCGAGAGATCCGTCCCACCGACCGGTCCCCCTTACCATACCTCTCCCCCGTCGCTCCGGTCCCTTACAATTCCTCTTTCCCTTCCCCTACACCTATCCTTCCCTTCCGCTCATCACAGTTTCCTACCCACCCCCGCCCTTCTGCTTGACAGTCTCTTTTCAGCCCACACGCCACCAAACCAGGTTGTTTCTCTTGCCTCTCTCCCCAATCTCAAATTCTCAGCCTCACCCCCGTTCCTCGCTCTACCTTTCCCCACTCCCCTCATCTACGCAAAAGATAATCGCTTTAAAATATTATGCGATTTGTTGAAACAAACAAAAAGTAAATAAGATGAGTCGTCACTATTACGCTAGTGTTCGGGAGTATTTTTTAATGCCTGATTTCTATCGTCCCTCATTTGATTTTTTTAAATAATAAGGTTTCTTTCAACCAAACTTCAATAAATTGCCACCTCAGTAACATTTGGAGGTTATCTAGTCTTCTAATTGATAATTAAAGTGGCCTGTAGCGCCAAAAAATAGAGTTCAATCTTTTTAATTGAATATTCATGTCGAGCTTAAAGAATGTGCACCACCATTCCCTTTTAAGGTGTAATTAATGGTTATTTAATCAAAAGTTCACTAAAATTAAGGCTGTTGATCATCTACTATTTCATTCGGTACTTTAAATTAAACTGGGTACTGTAAATGGGCAAACTTCCGAGGAATTTTAATTTCAAAGCTCTTATTAGAATGGCCAAGTATCGTCCCTTGGAACATAACGTGAATCTAAATAAACCGGCTTCATAGAAAATATATTCCAACCTTAACTATGAAATGCACGTAAGTACTTATGTAAAAATATTCTTCATTTTACCCATAATTTTACTGAACAAATAGCTATTTATTATAATGTCAACCGCTAAGTAGTAAAATCGTGTAAGAAACTTAAATACTGCAAGCAACAAATTGAATGAGGTACCTGGAAATACTTATTCGCCAGAAATATAATGGAAAATTCCTTGTAGTCAACAAATATAAAATAAAGGTGATATTAGCAGTTTCCCGGGTTTCCGCGGTATTTTTGAAGTGTGGCCGTGATCCGCTTTCCCGGTTTTCTACGTGTTGATTGGCTTTTGAAGATAACTTCTGCAACCAACTACTCTCTTTTTCAGGTTGAGGACACTAGAACGGTGTCTAGAAATATAGGCGTCATCGAAATATACATCAAAAAGGATAGACACTCGAAAACGAACCAACTGCACAATTGAAAACAGTGTGAAAAGAAATGTATATTATGATTTCAATATCACCATCTGTATTCGTGGCATATGCTTTGGATTATTCAAGTCAAGGTTAAAATTAAAGATCCAATGTAATAAAATTGGATCTTGCATCTATTTAACAAAATCTTAAAAAATTTTGACGTGAAATTTTATAAAGCATGAAATAGGATATGCAAAGTGACGTATATGGATGGTCGAGTTATGATATTCAGCACATTATGTTGTTCGATCATTATTAGATCCAACAACCTATCATAGGGGCAAAGAAAAATATACTTTTACCCGACCTCCGTAATAAACTCGCTATTGGTAGACGATTTGTGGAAAAATTCAATTAATTTTGGGATTATTGGGTATTGGTTAAACCAAATTTGGAACCGGAGGATTCCTAATGTTAACAATGGTCTATGGTTTCCAATACTTTTTTGCTGGACACAAAGACTAAACCCTGCGACACTTCCACTTCCCGCTTAAAATGACATTTATACATGTAACATCTTTCCTTATGATGAACAATTATTTAACTCCTCATATCTCTAGTTGATAAGATTAAATAATTGACCAAATTAAACTAGACAATTTTTAAAAGAAAACCGTATTTTTTTAACATTGTTATGGAAAGCTAGAAAAGGTTTTGGCCGTACTGAAGAATATGGGATATGAGTCACTTCAAACAAGTAAACAGCCAGAAATACTTCGAAAGCAAGATATTTGAGTTTACCTCTTACAAAAAGGGAGTTATTAGCATCCCATACTGCAGCATTACATAGGATTAACAACAAAATAGCTTCCAGCAGGGGATGAATAAATACTATTACTTCCCTCGCAAAATTCGTGTTCATAACAAAGCCAAAGTAACCTCAGTTAACCAAAATTAACTCGATCATAATTATCTTATTTAAGATTACGATTTATCTTAGCTTTCCCATAAAAAGAATATTTTTTAAAACTAAAGATGAATTATACATTACTCATCATTATTCATGAGCAGCCCAGTAAATTAGCACAAATATTTTCATACAACTACTATCAAAAACTATTATATATTTATGTTTCGAGCAAATCACTTAAATTGCAACAGAGTAAAAAAGCCTTTTGTCCTAAAACCCTCATATTTCCATGGTGGGTGTCGTTAAATTAGTAGTGCCACACACTGAATGGGTGTTGTAGCCTATTGGATAGTGTTTGGCATTTTTTCCTCCGCTAGACACCCTAGTGAGATCTTTGTGGGTAGGTTACCAGGGAACCAGAACGTTTTGTGAAAGTGCAAAAGTCACAGAAAGAGATTACCTGCTTAGCCTTCATCCATATCCGCCCGCTGTGTAAATTTCACACGCTCTAGGGCATACTCCATTACGCCAGTACTTTAATACCTTGAACTCCATCTTGACCTCTCTAACAACCCATAGGGTTGAATTAACGCTTACGTTTCCGGTTGAATATTTTAGAGTTCCACATTCAATCCCCGATCTGATCGAAATAACTGTTTGGTGATTTTGTGATTGAAGTGACATTCTTCATACGATATTTTTTCCTTTGCAACTGAAAACTCACACCGGAGCGTTATTTTTAATCATTTATGCTCACGCCTGATTAAATTATTCCCCTAAATTATCCCTCTAAATCATTTGAAATCAGTTTCTGAAGGTTACATAATTATCGCGGGCGGTATTTTACGATAAAAAGCAATAAATTCTTTGTGATTATACTCTTTTGATCCAATGGGTTTCCACCGCACACTTTCTTGCATTAGTCTGAGAGTAACTGACTGATATCCTTCTGTGGGCTTGGCCATTTTGTCATTGAAGGACATTTCCCGAATATACTCCGAGATATAGCCGTATCACCTTGAAGGTAATTATTACGACAGCAAACTTTAACATGATGGAAAAAATTATGCGTTCTTGGTCATGCAGAAACGAAAGAATTGTAGGTATTGCATGGTTTCCCAAAGTTAAATAAGAGGAACTTAAGGATTAAGCGTACTGTAATCACCGATTGAAGGAAACAGTGACTAATTCTAATGTTTAGTACTTTACTCAGTATAACCATTGCAGAAGTGCTTGTTTTAGCTTTACAGCCCCGTAATATGTAAAGACACTTCTCTTAGACTCACAATCCTCTCCTTCCTTCCAACCAACGCGTCAATACTACTTCGTTTTTTCGATGGTCGTCATCCACCCATCAACCTTTCACTGCCATCAGGCACATGACCCCTCATCCCTTTAAAACCACCACGTCTACCCACTCCTTTTTCAACCCCCAACACCCCATTCTCGCACGCTGAGCCAACAAATACTCTCTTTCCCTCTTCCCCTTGCCAACCCCAACGATGGCGCGCGCCCCTTCTGTTTCTCTCTCGCCAAACATCGCGAACCCCCATCAAAATCCAATTTTCAAGAGGCCACGCCGATGTTGACATTATAGGCACCGGGGAAATTGAGGCGAAGGACATGCAGGCAGAGGTGATATACGGATAGGAGAGGGAAGGGGTGGTTGAGGTTGTAGATGTATATAGGCGGCATAGGAAGGTGGTGTGGGGTGCGAGAGAGAAGACGGGGTGAGGATGAGGGGGTTGATATTGGGTCGAGAAATAGAAGGAAGGTGGGGGTGAAGAAAAACTATCATGTTTTGAAGGAAACAGGGGAGCTAGTGGATTCAGCTTACGGGAGCAGAGTGAGAAAGTGAGATATACCTGATAAGAGAGCCTGGATGATAACACGTAGGGAAAATTAGGTGAGACGAGAAGAAGGCAAGGGAAAGGACTGAAAATATCATGCAAAATACCTACTAAATTAATCAAGAGGCTAGGTCCGTCCACGAGCTTTACTTGTAGTCAATTAGCATGAGTTAAAAATTAACGCTTGTTTAAATCTCAGCAGTCCCACGTGGAAGCAATCAAATGCCGATAAAATACGCAATACAAATATAATTTTGCATATGCTGGGCCATTTTTGAAGAAAGTGAAGCTCATTCAAAGTGCCTAAAATAACGTTTTTATAGACTGGAGAAAATCAATCTAAATTCTGAAAGAATAAAACCGGCCTTAGTGAGGAACCTAAAACTCTTGTACATTCCCATGTTTTTATAACATACAACTATGGTTCTCACGCTGTCAGTCGTGCCTCTCGATAGAAACCTGGTCGGTAATAAAACAATTTGAACTTGTGGAAATGTATTATCTGGTCATTAATTTGGTTCAATTCCCCCATATCATTATTAAATAATCTACGGGTTAAGCTGGGTGGACCCAATTACAAAATAAATATCTTGTCTCTCTCTCTTAATAAAACAAAACCAACACTATCCTACAACAAGCCCCTCTTCATCGCTGCATTCTTTTTCCCTCCCATCACCTCGTCCAGCATCTGTGCCCTATTCCTGCCCCTTCCTCGTTTGCCAAAGATTCTCCCCTCTATCAGTTTTCAAAATTTCTCTGCCGATACGCTTTTCATCCATTTTTCATATCTCCTCATGATTTCTCTTAACAATCCTCTCTCCTTCCCCACCATACCCGGCACCTCTTCATTTCTTTTCCTTTCTGTCCTCTTTACCTTCCCCACCTTCCAATTCATCCCTCCTTGTGAAATCTCTTTGCCTAACCCAATTCTTATCCTTATATCCCTAACACTTTGACTATTTTGGTCAAAACACTTCCGAGATACGTAAATTGCTCCAACTGATCAAGGTTTTGCTATCCTATTTTGACGTTTAACTTAACCAAGGGTTAATTCGAGGAAGAGACTATAAGTCTCAATCTTGCCCAACAAAGTCAATAAATAAATAAACCCTTATCTTTCTGGAAAAACCGCATAATCATTGTTTTAATTATATTTATTCTCATACCATATCTATCATAATGAATTTCCAATCCACTTATCAATGCTTGCAACCCCTTGACTGACTGACTAACAAAATCATCATCATCAAATCCAACTGATTTTATGAATACCTCGCCGACTCTCATTCCTATCTCCATTTCTTCCGAAGCCTCTTTAATTATTTCCTCCACGTATAAGTTGAACAGCACCGGTGACAATGGACAAACCTGCCTCAGCTCTTCCTAATAATGCTCCAGACTCTCCGTTCCCCACTCGCAACCTAAGCAGTCTGAGACATGTTGCGGATAAACCTCCTATCTCTCCAAAATATTCGTTTTTTTCTGCAGTATATTCATTAGTTTTTCCCAATACACTCTACCAAACGTCTTTTCGAAATCTAAAACACAGAAAAATTCATCCTGTTTTATTGTATATTCCTATCAATTAGTGATCTCACGAATACGATCTCATCAAACCAATGGCTTTACACGTGCTCCATCCCTTCCTGAACTCAAACTGATCATCCCCTACGTAATCATTTGCTCCTCTCTTTATTCTCTTGTTGATGATCATGAGAAATACTTTCGCTGCGTGTGAAATAAAATTTATTGTTCTGGAGCCTTCACATGATATAGCTTTTATCTTTCTTGGAATAGGAAATCACACTGATCTCAAAAAGTCTTCCAGCCATATTCCTTCCTCATAGACGCTAGGAATTAGTCCATTTGGCCACTTCCTCTCACATTTTCCTAAACATTTCAGTAGTTCCGCAGGAATGTTATCCACCCCCACGGCCTTATTTAGTTTCATCTCCCTTAATGCCCTTTCTATCTCCTCGTCGAGTATGCATGGACCTAAGCTATCTTCATCTACGTCATATTCTCTTTCAATACCCTGCCGGACTGGCCAAAACTTGCTGGACTAAGTTGTTTATCATTCAATTCTTCTATATATTCTTTCCGTCTCTCGTGGATATTTTATGTTTCAACTATTATTTTACCCAACTTATCTCTGTTAACACAGATGTTATATTTTTATTTCCTGTTAGTGTTTTGGACTTCTTTTATAGTGTCCGCGTCAATTTATTATTTTACTCTATTCTACATCCTTCTACCTTACTCTACATTTACATTATTTCATTTCCTTCCTTCATCTAGCTTTTTAATAATCTCATCCGTTATCCTTGGGTTCCTTATCCTTTTCCTATTGCCGGTTATTACAGTTTTTTCTATGATTTCAATATCCCTTTTTTCATGTATTTCCAATAGTAGACAGCTCCATTCCCTTTATCATGATATTCTCTAGAGCCTACTGATACTCCTTCCTTGTCATTCTAGTTAATGCTTTTATATTCTATTTGCTATCCTACCGCCCCAGCCTTATCCCTTTGAAACAAACGCTACACTTCATAACAACTAAATTGTGGTCAGTGTCCTCATCCGCTCTCGGGAAGCAGTGAGAATTGATCACACTACTCCTAAATCTGTGCCTCAGCGTAATATAATCTGATACCTTTCTGAGTCATCAGGTATTTCCATGCATACCTACGCCTTTTGTGGTGTCTGAATCAAGTGTTGGAGATGAGTAACACTTGTCTCCTGCAGAATTCAATTGCTTTCTCCCCACGGTCATTTCTCGTACCATAGTCCCCATGACATCATCATCTCTTCCTTCGCCTACATTCGTATTCCTATCCCCCATCACTACTTAATACTTCCCCGCAGGAGCAAACGCGATTATGTCCTCTAACTGATCGCATACCTTATCGACTTCTTCCTCCTAATGATTGCTTGGAGGCGTATATACCTGAAAAATGACCAATTTCGTCGATTCTGCTATTACCTCTTCTTTCTCAACATCATCCTAACATTCCAAGTTCCTATTTTAATTCGGTCTTCTTCTTCCTTATCTTCTGTTCTGCTGCTGTCGATTTCTCTTTACAAGGTTAGCGTGAGATGGCAACCGCGGAAGCCTTGCCTCCCCCGCTGCCGGACACGACACACGGCCGATCGGGCCGAGTCCCGTAGTTGCCAGGACTCACATTATCTATTGTGTTCATCAATATATTATTGGGAATGATAATTGAGGTGGTTTCCCGTTGTCTTCCTCAAAAGTGTTTTTAACGTGGCACCATCACTCAAAGGCCGCCCCGCTGGGGTCAGATGTCTTTGAAGCCGCTTCACTCAAAAAATGCCTGGACTACTTTTCGTCTGGCTACTATCCTTCGACCTATCTGGCTTGGGAGGCCCTACCAGGAGCAATTACTATTTCTCCCGCCAGCACAGCTCCAGGGGTCGTCGGAACGCACAAGCCCTTCCACCACGTCAAGGTTCTAGTTCATGAGAAATCTCCAACACATATTGCCATAAAATACACAAATCGTTTTAAAATATCAATCCTTAATAATTTATTTACATGCCTTAATTCCGGCGGTTTACATTTCTGATTATCCCTTTTAAGAGGTTTTTAATGATTTATTATTCTATCTTTCAGTTCAATTGTAGATTTTATCAGCATAAGAATAACTCATTGAAAGAGTTCTTCTAATGGGTGAAAATATACAATTCTGAATTATTTTAAAATCCTAGTTCTGAAGAATGCGTATTAATCGAGAGCAATTTTCCCCGTGAAAATCAGTTGCCTCATATTTGAGCGCTTCTCGTTTTTGCGAAGTTAATGTAATTTTAATGGAATTTATGCGAATCAAGAACTAATTAGGAGGCATAAAGTATCATGCTAGGATCGATTTCTCTCTGAACTCGATTTACAAAGAAAATAGGCTGGTAAAATAATAGGTAGAATACTTTCATGTACATGTATATACTCGTATCACATAAGTAAAGTATATAATTAATAATTGCTCAAATTGGCTCTTTTTGAAGAAGGATGATTTTTCTTTATGCGTTTTTAACTTTGCTCTTTGTAGAAGGATATAAACTGAAAATTCTAGCTCGTTAATTATTATCTTAATTTCGTTATCAATGGTAAATAATGACAAGAATATTGAGGTCGTGGCCCCTCAGATGAACCTACCCATACATTATTTCGGTACTAAAATTCAATATTTTCTTCATTGATTCAAAAATGAAAGGAGTATTGAGGCCGTGGCCTTTCTGATGAACCTACACCCATACAATATTTCGCTATTAATATTCAATTTTTCTTATTTTGAGCGAAAAATGTAGAATTAAATTAAAAACACCTTCAATAAAAATGCATTAGAAATTCAAGTCCATGAATACGCAATCAAGCTTGTAGAAATACTATATTCCTCGAAATTCGCTTCAATTTTTTAACCTAAAAATCTTAGTTCCAAATAGATTCTAAATCTCCCACTTGCAAGGAAGTAGTAAGAGAAGGACTTTAAAGTAAATAAAATGAAAGAACATCTGTTAAATTATTATTCTGCAACTAAACGAAGGCAAAGATATGCTTTTTAAAGCTGATGGCAAAAAGAAAAGAAGAATTGAGTTACCTGATGACTAAATAGAAAGAAAGCGACTCACTTGAAATTAGACTTGAGAAAGGAGTAAAATATGAAAAGGTGGATAGTTACGAGGTGAGTCTTTCGAGGCTCATTTGTTCTATCAAATCACGTAGATTAACTACATTCACAAGAACAGAAAAATTTTAGTGCGTCTTATTAGTAAAGTCAGTAAGTCGAAGTCGGTGCCATTGTCACTTTAAGGGCATGAGATAGGATAAGATAATTTGATATAGGTTATAGAATTATGCAGAACGGAGGAAGGTCGGGGGAAAGTGAGCGTCTGCATTTGGCTACTCTTTGAAAAAGACGCCAAGGGATAACATGGTCCAGCCAACGGAGTACTGCACCTGAATGGATTATTATTATTATTAGGTAATCTACCGGTTAAGGTAGGTTTTTGGATGGACATAATTACTAATTAAATAATTTGTGACCCCTAGCAAAACACAACATCCTACTCTACATCAGGTCCCTCTTCAGCTCCGAGTACTTTCTTCCTCCCTTCATCCCGTCCAACATACCTATACCTATTTGCCATATCCCTGGTTATCCCAATTCCTGCTTTGATTTGTTGTGAAGATCATTGAAATGAAAGACCACTAAATATAGGACTTCAACAGCCATCCAAAGTATGGGGCATTCGGCGTCCATCATTAAGAGTAGGCTAATTTTGATGCCACTTTTCTCTTCCTCCTTCCCCTGCTATTATATTTATTGCTCACCTACTCCCCTATTGTTATAATTACCTTAAAAACCATTAACTAACCATAATGACTACGAGAACGCGTCTCATTGCAATTAGTTTGTCTTACCCTTTCCCAAAAGCTAATACTACAACATAAAATTCATTTTCCCCACATCTCTTCTGCATAAAAATTCCTCATATTTTTTACCGCCTTAATGCTCACGCTTATGTGCCGAGGGATTGGAGTTATCACTGCGGTGCGCTCAGCGTAAAGGCTGTGACTCCCTTTATCAGATGACGACGAACACGGACGGGTTTTATCGCTCCCGATGAAAATCTATTATTTTTTATAGATTCTCTCCCCGCAAGTGAAGGCTTTTAGAAGATGGGGAGATGCTACTTCCACTCCCGAAAGATATGCCTTTCGGCACGATCCGATGCGGTGGGAGGAGCGGCGTGAGAGGCCCCCTGCCGCCGCTTTAAATTAGCTGTCATGAGGTCCGATTCCAGCTCCTCTCGAACAAGATCGAGTGTCATTAAAACGTGACGATGGAGCAGTAATCGCCCAATGAGATGCCACTGCAAGGGAGAGGAATAAGCCCCTGAGGTTAGATGAGACAGGGGCCGTTGGGAAGGATGAGATTAAGCGCACAGCGAGGAGGCAGGATTCGACCGCGCATTAAAACAAAAAACTAGTTAGAACAATTATAAAATATGCCACCTCTCCCTTTCATCATCTATAACCTTTTTTCAAGTACAAGAAGAAGAAAAGAAGCGTGTACATGAAAAGACAACTGCGGTAATAAACTTCTCATTGCCCTACAAGCAACCCAATGGACGCGTGAAAGGGGGCGATGGAGCATCAGTCTTTAATAATAAATTCGGAAGGCGATAATAATTTTTCATGTATCACTCACTAAAATGACTCAATTATGAAAGCAGGGTGTTTATATCATATTTTCTTTAATTAACCTATAATTTTATATAAACAAACTGCGCTGGAAGAAAACAAGCGTTCAAGTAAAAATACGCTCGATTAAATCACTGAAAATTAATCTTTTAAGCAGAAATTAAAAAGCTATTTACTTTAAATATTGTTGCATACACCAAAATTTTATGAATTTCAACTTTAATATTTGATTTTGAGATTTTTGGCTATTAAAGATGTATACATGAACGTTCATATGGCTCCCAGTAGCTGGCTGTGTTCTCCTTACTAGGAGGACGAACCTAAACATGAAAGTTATATTAGGTGTCAGGTCGCTGTTTGGTCCGGTATCAGTCAGCTATACGTCGATTGCCTAGATATACGGAGTCGCAGGGAAGTCAGTACCCTAGACATTCGCCGACTGATATATAAAGGGTCAAAACGCCTAGAAGATATCAGGGAAATAAATAACTTCTGATTGCTTACTAACTAAATATGAAATACTGAGTTGGTAATAATTTTACTAAAATTGCAATCATTAAATGAGCATAAGTCAAGGATGGTTCCAAATTATATGCTGTTCCACAATAACTTCATGAACATAAACTCGTTACGTATAATAAATAATGAAATAAATACCCTCTTTCTTGCTCTTCCATAACTATCATGCATTACTGGAGGATTTCTGATGTTACTGGTTAGTTACTGGAAAGTTATGAAAAATATTTGATAATATTAGCGATTATTTACCCTGAAAAGTATGACAAGTCACCTGAGACCTTCAACCGTCATTAAAATCAACCAGATGTTTCGGTATAAAACGTAAGGCTGGATATTGTTGCCATTTCAGGCACCGTTGCCATAAGAACGGAGGCAGTGGAAGCAAAAGATAAGCATTACATTAATGAATAATAGTAAAATCTTAAATATTATGAAAATTCTGTAAATAAAGTATACACTGAAAAATCATGATAAAATGACGCAGGGAAACTTACTTCTCCTTAATATTTCCCAAATGTAATCAAAGAAAGTACCAAACGAAAGTTTTCACTGAGCTTTTCTTTGCGTATTTACTTAGGGCCCCTAATCATCAACTTCCAACTGTTTTAAAGGCCTATTTGCATAACGCAATCCTTCTTTTAATGTCTTCTTATCGAGAATACTTCCTAAATAGATTAACTTCATATGTATTCCTGCTCATCTGATCTAGGTAATGACTTCGATTTTTAATGTGTAACTTATACTTCATAGTTCTTTGGAATTTCGGTAGTTTTGAGGGGAGGCGACCGACAGCTAAGGTCATTTGCGCCATAGGGGATGGATAGGAAAGGATGAAGGGTGGAGAGAAACCCGGCGTCGGCATTAGCCTACTCTTTACGAAAGGCGCCAAGGGGTCCGCAGTTTAACGTCCCATCCGACGGACGGCGTACTCACTCAAAGTGCCCTCCACAAAGCACCTCAAGTAGGGATCGAGATACCTCTGAAAAATATTCAACACCGCCGGGATTTGAACCCGCGCCCTCATGGTGGGAAGCCAGTACGTTAGCCCCCGCACCATCTCGATCTCTTTGGAATTTCATATGCTCCGTTGTCTCAACGTTAACTCATAACTTACCTATCAAAATATTTTAGTCATTAATTAAGCCAAATTTCAATCTTTTGGCTGAATAACTAACTAAAACTTAAGCATCAAGAGATCTGACTTCTCCTCCTACTTTCATTTCTACTCCCATCCTTGCTCATACTTCTCTTGATATTACCTCTGTGTACACGTGGAAAATCGCGGGATATAATTAACAATCATGTCTCACCCCTTGCCTGTTGCTACTTATCCCGATCCTTCATCCCCTTACTGCACCTATATGCTAGGATGTACGAGTAGGGTGAACTAAGGAAACATTTCACCTAAATATTTGACTTTAAAATATCATAAGTATTTTTAGGTAATCTATTTATGGAATACACTTGGGGGTATCGGTTTTAAGCAATTATTACTAAGAAATAACCTTGATATTTTTATACATAATGTTGTAAATTACAGCTACGCTGATTTGTTTTGTTCCAAGAAGCCATAGATCAAAGTAACTCGTAGTATGGAGATGATAGAGGCTCGCAGTGTGATTAAGTTCCTTCATTTGAAAGGTTACAGAACCTGGCAAATCCACATTGAATTGATGGCTGTTCATGAAAATTATATCCCGTCGTATTACAAAGCTGTGAGGCGGGAAAGGAATTTTCAAACTGGCCACATGTCTCTAACATATGGTCAAAGAAGTGAAAGACCATCACTCACGGACGAAGCTGCCACGGTGAAGAAAGAGGAAGCCTTATTCCCATTAGGTCTAAAAGCAATCATCCAAATGATCATGAATGAGACTGATCTTAACTATGACAGTGAGTAGAATATTATTCACGAATAACTGCACATGTCAAAGGTGTCATCAAGTTGGGGTTCATATCTAAAAACTCCTTTTCAAAAGGAAACTCAGCGCGACCTTTTAAGGGAGATGTTGCATCTTTTCGAGCAAGAAGAAGATTATTTTTTGGTCCCTTGGTAATAATGGATGAGTCTTGGGTCTGCCAATATGATCCAGAAGCTAAAGAGATGAGCAAGGAGTGGAAGCAACCTATGGCTCCTCAAGAAGACTAAGGTGCGGAAGTCTGCAGGGAAGGCCATGCTGTCTATTTTTAGGACTGTCGTGGATTCATTTCAACAGAATTCCTGCAGAAGGGTTGGCCACTGGTGTCTATTACAGCACACTGCTGAACAAATTACGTGATGCTCTAAAAAAGAAACGGTGCGGTATGATCACCAAAGGCAACCAAGTTCTTGCCAAAAATACAACTGCTCACTCATCTCGAGGTGCGGTTGAAGAGACAGGACGATATGGCTTAGAAATTTTGCCACACCCACCCTATTCTTTCAATCTCGACTCAAATGACTTTTTCATACTCTCAGAATTCAAGAAACTATTGAGGGTTGGAGATTTTACAAAACATTACGCCATTCAAGAGGTGCTTCAATGGTTTTCGATTTAATATGCTGACTTTTACGATGACGGCCTTTGAAAGAAGGAAGAAATGAATAACTCTGGAAGGTGACTATGCAGAGAAATCTCACAGGACAGTAGGAATAGCAAATAATACATCTTGTGAGGACTACAGGACGATAAGTTTGATATCCCACGCAGCTAAAGTTGTACTCAGGATCATAAACAAAAGGATAGAGAGTAGGGCAAATGATTACTTAGGGGATGATCAGTTTGAGTTTAGGAAGGGGAGAGGTACGCGTAATGCCATTGCAGTAATGAGATTATTAATCGAGAGGAATATAGAACACAACCAGGAGGTACTTGCCTGTTTCGTAGATTTCGAAAAAGCATTTGATAGAGTGAATTGGGAAAAACTAATGAGTATATTGCAGAAAATAGGAATAGATTGGAGGGAAAGGAGGCTAATCCGCACCTGTACATGTCTCAGACTGCTCAGGTGCGGGTGGGAAACGGGGAGTCCGGATGGGCAGTGTTAGGAAGGGGTGTAAGGCAGGGTTGCCCATTATCACCGTTGCTGTTCAACCTGTATGCAGAGGAAATGATCAAAGAGGCATGGGAAGAACTCGAGGTAGGAATGAAAGTGGGCGGGGAATTCGTAAAATCAGTTAAGTTTGCTGATGACCCAGCTCTAGTTTGTCAGTCAGCCAAGGGGCTGCAAGCATCGCTCAGTGAATTGGAAATTCAGTGCGACAGGTATGGGATGAGAATCAATATTAATAAAAAGAAGGTTATGCGATTTTCTAGAAAGAAAAAGGCCAAGCTTAACATTAGAATAGGAGGGCAAAAACTAGAGCAGGTAGAACAGTTTAAGTATCTCGGTAGTGTTTTGTACCAACAGGGTCAAAGTAGTAGGGACGTAAGGAGAAGAATTGCGCTAGGCAAAGAGGCTTTCACAAGGAGGAGGGAGTTGATGACGGGGACTTTGAGATGAAAACTTTGATATATGGCGTAGCTATGTACGGCGAGGAAACGTGGTCATTGAAGTAGGAGGATAGACGTAGACTGGAGGCTTTTGAAATGTGGGTGTGGAGAAGAATGGAGAAGGTGAAATGGACAGAGAAGAAAACAAATGAGGAAGTACTTGAAATGGTGGGCGAGGACAGGGGTTTTTTGGGAGCAATCCTATGGAGACAGGAAAAGTGGATGAAGGGGGTGTTGACCGGCAGTGGGATGTTGAAGACTGTGATAGAGGGGAGAATGTTGGGCAAAAGAGGAAAGGGAAGGAACAAGATAGGGATGTTGGACGGAATGAAGGGAGGAAGAAAGTACTCAGAGATGAAGAGGCACCTGATATAGAGTAGGATGATGGATTTTGTAGTACTAATTTTCGAGTTTTTTAAAATGTCAATTTTTAGTTTTGTAAAACTAATTTTCGTCTTCGATAAGCGCTTCTCTCGTCCACTCATCATTGTACGCTCTTTATGGCGGTCGGTACGCATTTTCGGTACCTATCCCGCACACAATTTGTGATATCCAAACTTCTCCGTAACAAGCGTGTTATTAGTAGTGCGACTAACAAGGAGAAATTAACTACCCAGAGCACTAATCGTCAATTGTCGATCAGATCCACAGATTTTGGTCCACTTGTTGAATGGTTTCATCGGCCCGGATACTGGACCTGCCACTCCGCTTTTCATCGTACACATATTTTTAGCCGTTAATTCTCGACACCATTTTCTAACATTTCCTTTACTCTTTACTGTGGGTCCATAAACGAAGTACAACGGAGCCGATGAATGTTGACAGCTGATGATCCTCCCGCATGCAAAAATCGAATCACAGTACGCACTTCGCAACTGATGGTAACAATGATTTTCGCGGACATTGTTATCTGCATTCACCGACGGGCAAACGACTAATGAATCAAAGCAATAACTTCAGTAGCTTCGGATACAATGAATAGATGACGCTGAATGCGAACAACTTTGTTCTGACCCGCCAATATGTATGCCTAGGAAAACAGGCCTATCTCTTCGAATAGTCCTTGTAGTGCAAAAACCGCTCACTACATCACTTTCACAGAGTGTGACTGTCCGGATGAAACGATGCTCATTCTACATATTATTATACTTATTGTAAACAAATAAACTGCTACAGCTTTTAATGGAAAAAGAGAGTATATAAATAAAGTCTCGCAAGCCAATTTTAAAAGCTAGCATAGTCACTATCGAATGATTTATAAATGGGATCATTGTCCAGGTTGACCGAATTTTGCAAAACACACCCATCTTCAATTATCTCTGGAAATCTTTAAATTCGTTTGATCCTTTTTAATTAATACGATAAATTACATTACAATTACAACATTATTTATTTCCCCTACAATTATTTTTTGCTTTGGCGGCTTTTGACACACAATTGGTTAATGCAGGAAATTGGTAGATACCATATTGAAGCCAAATAGTGCTAAACATTTTAAATATTAGTTATGTAAAAGCAACTCAACGAAAAGTACTTATGAGATTCATTGAATAATTCAGACGTGAATCTCTCAAGAAAATTTTTGACCACGGGCCAAGCCAAGAAATCGATTTTTCGATCGTGCGGTGGTCCCCCCCCCTCCGTTCACTGGACACATGATGACACCATAAGTGTAGTGTATGGATGGAGTTTCAATGCATCATTATCTTTATTTTCAATTTTTATAAGATGTATTACAAAAAACATCCCAAAAATAAAACTCATATTTCACATTATGCCTTAACCTTTGTAAAATTGGGTAGCTTTTTCAAATAATGATCTCAGCTAAAATAACTCTCCACACTAGTTATTTTTTTATAGAAATTGCCAAGCATACACGTTAAAATCAATACAGAGAACTTCTACTGCGACACCTACCACTTTAAAAGGATTGAGACAGTAAATAGCCAGCGAACAAAATATCATCGGCTCTCCTTCTATTGACATGATCATTACGGGACTGGCCAAAGATTTAGCCTAAGCCTTACTTGTATATTATTGTCTACCAAATTATAAATACCAGACTGGATCATTAACGTTGAAAAGCATGATATGCATGTTCGTGGTCCCCTGAATTTACTTTACGAACTTTTGAACCCAAAACGCCTTTCAAAAGCTAATCTCAATAGTTTTTTCCTCATGCCCAAATAAATTTTAATATTTGACCGTGGTGGTCATGGACGATTGTGGTTTCAAGGAGACTTAAAATTGACTTTTGATGTCATAAAAGATTCATCATGAACACTGCAATTATTTTCATTAAAAACCTCGTAAGGGAACACAAATTTTATTATTATTTCTATTGAAACGCTTATGGGCAGATAGACAATGTCAGAAGACACACTAGTCCCAAGTATTACAATCAAGCTTGCCTTTGAAAATAACATGACATCTCAAATCCAATCAATATCACAAAAGATAATAAATAAAATCAGTTAGAAAAAACCAATACATATAAAGGAAACTTCCAAACACCAATATCTAACACAAAAAAAGAAAATATCCATCTCATTAAATCGCTAGAGAGCTGTCACAATTTGGAACTAAGAACAGGTGTTCTGGGAATGTTGGTCAGATAAGGTCACTAGCCCTTCTCATAAAATTGAGTTTCTTACACTAGTGAGGAACAACGAAAGAGTGTCCTAACGTAAACGTGTAAACTAATATCAATAATATCACTCAAAGGTCAACATAACAATATCGTGCTCCACGGGTAGAGTGTTGCAAAGAAATACTTCCAAGTGTGAAGCAGCACTCAATAAAAATTTCAGCTACCACCATAATTTTGAATTGGAGTGCAACTAGTCCACTCATAAGTCTTATAATCAGTTCAAGGCCCGATATATTTTATTGGCATTAAGTTGAGATGCTGAAATATAAGTTAACTATACCTTTGGAAGCTTTTAGATTCCTCATTTTATTGAAATCAACTCCCTGGATGTAACTTTATAGTAAGTACCCACAGCTTTTTGACGATAATGCTTGATTCCCGAAGACACTTTTGCCGTAAGAAATCAAATATGTTCCTAATTTCGACTAGGTTTATTGATAATATTTGCATCGTTACCAAAAAAACTCCAACTTTCAAACTATCAATTTTCTACTGTTAAATTGAAGCACGCCTTATCAAAAATATAAGCATGATGAACAACTAGAAAAAAAATTAGTTTAATAAGTAGTAATTGTAAAATTGCGTTTAATTTTAGTAATAGCATAACGTAATCAAGTATAGGTATGTAAAACATAACACTTCATCTCACCAATTCTAGGCAATATCTATAGTCCCAGCTAACGCCACTCGAGGATTAGGCTTATTTTAGCATATCAATTCAACAATTTTAGTAAAAATCATCGCTTTGACCGGGATTCGAACCCGAAGCAGCAGAGGTGTGACTGAAACGCATAGGGCATTAGCCGAACTTTCTACACTCAAGTCTATCATGGCACCCTTTCCGTATTGACATAGAGTTAGGAAATCTTTACTCTAGGCTAACTTCCATGCTCTAAGCAACAGCGAGTAAGGGTACACATTAACAAATATATGAGTTTCAGAATAAAAATGCAAATGAGTATTCATGAATACTTTACTAAATAGGCATACATGAATGCCCTCTAATCTAGGGAAGTGCGAATCTCCAAGTAACGTAAATCACGTATTACTCTAACATTCATACGTTTTGAGCATATGCCGTTTGCATACGACATGAACTCGTATTGCGCGGACTTAGCGAATAACGGCGAGGCATCAAATGAAAAAGCCAGTCTTGCCCTCTATTGTAATGTTTTCGAACTTCGACAATTTCTATTCACGTTTACCGGTAGGTGTGCTACCACCTACCGTTGGAATGCGAAAACCTTTACTGGAACTGGTCCGTAAGAAGTTTGATTCTCAAAACTTTGGTTGATGGCATTAGATTTATTACTAATGTAAGGTGAAAACTTACAATGCAAATTTAATCCGTAATTATTCCATGCGATGAGCAAAACGGCTTTAAAGAAAATATAAATCTAACTAAATGACTACATTTCCGCCTCAGCAACAGCCTTTAATGCCTTCGTAAGAGAGCTTGTATCTTTACCAGGCATCAAAAATTTTAAAATAACATATTTAGCCTACAAATATTGAGATTATAACCAATAAAAATAGATAGACATCTACTTACCGATACGGGGGGCCTCCGTTTCAAATGTTGTAGCTCATGAGCACTGTTCTATCGCATATACCTTAAGAATTACACGAAGCGTAGGAGAAGTCGTTGAAATATAAAATTGTCTATCAATAAAGTTCACTTTTAAAAATAACTTTAAGGCAGGGGGGACAGTATTGAATAACATATATATTGAAAAACAGAAATACATGTGCTCTCTATCTTCCAATTTTTAAATGCACTGAATACCGAAATTAGCGAAAACACATCTCGTAATTACATTTCAGACTGGGATGGACGAATAGATATTAATGTATTACCGACATTTCAAGAAATTATCCTGACTAAATGACACTGCAATTACCGAAACGACTCTAACTGCAAATGACCACTAGTTGAAGATTCCCAGTCGCTAGACAAACAAAGGAGCTACTAAATGATAAACTAGCGATAAAGCTCAATTTCATTTTCATTCATATCGTAAGATGCCATAAAACGTATCCCGAAATTGAGCTTTCTAGAAATTTCATTTAGCCTTCGGCAAATTTGAAATTTTCGTGAGCCATACACATTTATTTCAATAAAATTTGCATTTGTTCGTTCTTGTCCAAAGGCCGAATATCATAATATAATTAAAAATATAATTCACTCCTACCAGTGTCTCTTTTTTATTGGGGTTGAGTTCATGCGAAGTGCTTTAGATATTTTCATTTTTCCAGGTACCTAATTATTGACTTTTTCTTAATTTTCCCATTAACTTAACAATGGAGCTTTGACTTCCTTTTGCCTTGGGCATCTGCAAGGGCAAAGGGAAGGAAGCATACCGACCTCGCAGAATCTTTGTTTGTATATTAATCATTGGCCTTATGTGCCCTACACCTCAAAATAAAGTTTTCCTCCTTTTCAGTTACAGATACCTCGTGCTATAGATTGTCATTAACCCAAATATTTAATGCTTGAATTTTATGTTTAATATTTAGGCGTGTACTGGAAAAATCATGTCCCTAGGAAAGCAATGGAGAAAATGGGAAAGGCAACATTAATGTGGTTGTTACACCTAGATCATTCTCAGCTACACGCAAACTATGTGATGCCGTGTGTACCATATCTTCCTGGGAACCCACAAGTAAAGGAACCACCTCCTCTACCCTGATTAGTGAAATTCATTGGCTGAAAAGAGTATAGTTGTCAGCAAACACTACCCATACTACTCAAAAAAAAGGTTGATTACTGTGGTGCCTTCATTTGTCATTCGACCATGCTTATTGCAGCATTGTCGCATAAAAGAATTTAAACTATATTTCTTGATCCAAACTATCTATTTGCACAATAAAGTTAGTGAAAGAATCGGTGATAAGTCTAAATTTGTTTCATTTGTTAACCTTGGTTATTGAATTTCTAAATAGAGAAAATAAAAATCATAGCTGCATCAAAATATTATCTGTGCAAGGGTTTTAGGTGCATCCACTTTCACTATGAAATAATCTTATAATTTGATTATTTTCTTGCAATTTATGTATTTCTTACTTTTTCCATGTGCTTCCTAGGACTCTAGTTAAGATGCTATTATTTTTAATCAGTCACTTAATAGCATTCTTCTTCTTAGCTTATGGCCGAATAACATCATGTATTGACATTAATCATTATTCTAATTATAGTAATAATGTTTTCTTGAAAATCATTCATCATCATATTTGCATTAAAATATTAACTATTCACACATAGGCATTCAATTTCAAAGTAAAAATTGCGTCACTTCATAATTTCATTACTGAACAATTGGGTTTTTTGGAAAATATTTTACTGAATATAATAAACCTATCAAAGATTTCATGTGAACTACAATGCATATTATCCTTAGTGTAGTATATTACCTATTATGTGTATCTACCAAAATATTTTTGGAAGAAAAATATTTTTTCATTTTTTGATCTTGCCTGAAGTTAACTACGAATGCCTGTGACATTGTATATATGGTATCTCGTCAGAATATCTGGTATCTTTAAAGCCCCCTAAAATTTCTGAGTTGAAGAGTATGCCTTAATAGCTTAACTGGCTAAAGCACTCGGTTGGATATTGACGGATCTGGGTTCAAATTCCAGTCAAGGCAAATGATTTTTAAATTCTGAAATTGGTGCATTAATTCATTCAGCTATGTAGTAAAACATTTAGAGTTGTTGGAATTATAATACTCATCACTCATACATCAAATAGCCCCTTTGCAAGCACCTTTACTTCATTTAAAGTAATTTTTCTGAAAAGGTAAACAAATAGCATCAGTCAACCTTCAATAAAAATGGTAAATGCATTTTAATTTCAAACTTTCCTCGATGGAACAACCAGTGAAAGCAGTGATACTGAAATATTTTACTGTTTTTATGTATACCTTTTTTTAAGCATGGGTACCCAATTATTTATCACTTTATTCTACATAAGCTGTTTCAGCATGGTTTAGGCATTGATTATAATTTTATCAATAACCACTAGGAAATCAAATTTTAAGTCTGATAGCACATTTTATTTAAAAATGCTAAGTTTCATACAGATGACATACAGATACAGACCACAACTTAGATTAGAAAAAGAAAGTGTTTATTTAATCATTTAAGACTGTCATAGTAACTGATTTCACTACCTTACAACAGGAAACAACCCAAAGGTCAGCTTGAAAGATGAGGGTAGTGCTCACCTTGTGTGTACAAAGAATTACAGCATGCGCAAATCCCTCATTGGATTAGGAGGGCCAGTTATTTTCCTTGTGCCAACAGTGATTTCTCAGAAACACTTGATTCTTGGAAAATCACCTAATGAGTGAAGCTGGGGATGTCTCTATTCATTCTGAATTGAATCTCTGGTCAGCAGACAATATGCTCTTCCTACTGGGTTGCCATTCCTTCAAACTGGCTTCATTTATTCATCTTTTTACTAATAATGAAAAACATCACTATGGAAATCATATTTATCCAAGCAGGCATGAATCCATTTCCCTGCAACAAACCCTGAGCTAGTAAATAAAAGGCTATACCAGTTAATGTCTGAGTTTGACTTGAATTTTGAATTCTTTAGGCATTATTGTTATGTTGCCTACTGGTTCCTGCGACGGCTTTGGTTCTCCCTCAGGCACTCGCATTGAATATCTTTGCATCAAGCATGCAAAGAAAAGATACACATTGTTTCTTGCCAGTGATTCTCCGAGACATGACCGCTTGCCTAAAAAGCAATTATACAAAGTTTTAAATTTTTATGGATAATGTTGAGTTTAAATAAAAAATAATCTCGTGCATGACTACTCAATACCAGGTTTACCTTAATAACAGAAAAATGGACACTAGTTTTACACTTACCCACTCCAAATGGCATATAAGCTTCATTCCTAATAACCTGTCCAGCATTTAGGAATCTCTCTGGCCGAAAATTGTATGGATCACCCCATATTTCTGGGTCATGGTGTAGTTGATAGAGGTTTACTAAAATTGTTGAATCCTTTGTGATTGGGAGAAAAACTCTTCTGATGATAAAAGTTTTTAGGGTGAAGTCAATTTGTTACATAAACATATTAGTGTGAAGGTAAATACATATCACTTATAATGATATTTGCTTGAAAGGTTTTACTAAAACTACAGGGAAAACAGTTAATAAGGTTGGTTTTGGCTTGGAAAATTGATGAATTTTCACATTCCATGTTTGTTATCCAGGGATGAGAATTACTCAAGTTATAATAATCCAAACTAGGAAAATGGTTTGGATTGGTTTGGTTGAAAATGGTAATGAAGATTTTGTGATTGCAAATCTATTCAAATTCAACCCTTTAGAAACAAAATTGTACAATCAAGAGGTTTTTTAAATATTTTAAGAATACATAAATAGCCCCTGACTTTTGTTTTTGAGATGTGAAGAAAATTTAAAATAATCATAGAATGACATGATCATAATGTGCAAAAAACCAACGTAAATACATATAAGTACACACATATTAATGTGTTTAATTACCTAAATTGTTTTGTAGATGGATGAATGTTGTATTAATGGCTTTTACACATATTATTTATTAGTGTCAGAAAGCTGTTCAATTTTCATACCACATTGCTCCAATCCATTGGAAAATCCATTTTTAGGCACTAAGTATAAAAATACAAATACTATATATTTGAAATCTTGGTGTCTATGTAAAATATGTCTATCAAAATGTGTATCTATGCCTATGCCTCTCAAACCTCTCTTTTATCGTATACACCTACCAGAAAACTAATATTTCAATAATGACAGACAATCTGCTTTGGGTAATGCCTAACATATTGCTTGACCTTTTATCATGGCTCTGCATACTGCCTCTTGATACAAAGTTATTTACATTTTCCTCTGAATGAGTTAGGAACTGGTAAATGCATATGTTGAAGACAGTCATCCATCCCTCTTAGCCTGACAAATAGTGGACGACAGTGATCATGATGGCCAGAGCTGGTTATAAGCCTAACTGCTTTCTTTTGTAGCATAAGCAGAGCTTTTGTGCAACTTGTATGTCCCCAAAGCCTTAACTGAGGGGACTTTAGAAAAAGGTAAAATAGGTTAAGTCTTAAATTTTCATCAGGAATGCAAATTTTAAGTTTCCAGATTGGAAGAGATTCTTGGAAAGTTTTTTGTAGATAGCAGTTACATGAATTTTCCTACCTGTGAGCTTGACAGCGCTTTAAGCTTTACCAACACTTCTAAGGTTGCATATCAGCTATTGTTTTTTCACAATTTTAAACTAGTTTATTTGCTGAGAACCAGTCACTAGCTTGCTGTTTCATGTATTTCAGTTCTCCATGTGCCTGTTCAGGATTTTTACATTTATTTATGAAAGTTGTGTAATCAGCATGTAAGATACAATCAGTAGGTATGTTACTTGGTAAGACATTGATCATTAGCAGAAACTACAAAGGATAAAATATAGACCCCTGGGACACATCATTTTTTTACTTGCAAAATATTTGACTTAGAGCCATTTACTTCTACCATTTGTTGAAGGTTTTTTAAATATGAGGCCATGAATTTTGGTTCGGAGCCCTGGATGCCATAATGCGGCAGTTTTAGAATGAGGATTTGAAGGCATACATGATCAAATCCTGAGGAGAGAAGTCAAACAATGAGAGAGATAAGAACATCCCATTTTCAAAAATACTCAGTATTTGTTTTAAGACATATTCAACAGCTTGCTCTGTAGACTTTCCAGGTCTAAAGCCAAACTGTGAGAGACTTAGAAAGTTCTCACAATTTAAGGTAGATATCTTGCAACATCAGTTTACATATACATTGCATATCTTGAGCATGAGTTTACATTTACATTGCATATCTTGGACATGAGTTTAAATTTAAGTTATTTATCTTAATTATAGCCGGCATCTGTTGTGGTAATCACAATATTCATACAAGAAGAAGGACATGGAAACAAATGCATTTGTGGCTTGAGAAGTAATAATGAAGAAGCTTTTTTTCCAGAAATATAGTTATGCATTTCTTCATGCTAGTAAAACTTGATTGTATAATGTCTACTATTTTCATATGGTCTCTATGGTCTTTGATATGAAATATGAACATTAAGATTATCGTTATTTTTGTTACCTTTGGTATAACATATCCTCTGAACTCAATATCCTTTGTGGCAAATAATGGAGCATGAGGAACAGATAGTGGTACAACTGTACTCGACCGGAGTATTTCTAAAACTGTTGCTTCAGTATATGGTATCAGATGACTGAAAAAAAGAGTCCCCATGGACAGCAGTATAATTAAAAATATCTAAGATACAATTGAGGAAAAATATATGCACAGGTATCGTTTGTTACAATTTTGTTTCTTATAAAAGCCCATGAATCTTACCAAAACCATTTATTATTGCAATGAAATGTCTTTAGATAACATGATACTGAAAAAAGCATAATGAGATAATAGTTTGTTAACTTCACTTCATTATGATGCATCTCAATTCATTTTTAAATTTCAAGAACTTTTAATAAAACTGCATTTGTTAACAATAAATGCATATGAGGGGGTGTGGTGTTCTGGTGGGTAGAATGCTGGACTCATGAGCTAAGGGCCATGACTCAATTCTGGATGATACTTCTGATTACCCCAAGCTGATCCTTTGGGTGTCAAATCTTAATGCGAAATTGTAGGTGGCTCAGGAAAAGGAATTCGCCCCACTACCCAGATGTGTGAAGTTTTCATTCCATTAGGCTCAGCATGATGTTAGTTTTGGCATCACATATCAAACCAACTTTCTGGTTCATATTGGAGATTTTATATGTGGATGATTCATGTATGTTAATGAAGTATCCTACTAAACAAAAATCCTTGTAAAATCAAGGAATTTCATTTTTTCAATGCTTCTCTTTTTAGCCATCAACAAGAAACATTTCTAATTATCCCCAACAATAATTGCTCAGGCTTTAATACAACTTTTTTTCACCTCAGCTTAGCATTTTTAGGAATGATCTTAAGAACTGTCTCCAAGTGCATTAGGCAGGCAACAAATATTACAATGAACTCCCCAGATATAATCGTGAGCCACCTGTAAAGTTTCTAGATTACCCTAGAATTGGGATGACCAGAGAACTCCTTCTATTCGGTATTTCTACAAGTATCCCATAATGTGCACCATCAAAATTTGAAAGCAACTAAATACTTGAGGTATGCTTTTCTATATATATTATTCTCACAAAGAATTCCAATTCCCTTCTTGTTTGATGTATTTGCATACCTATTGTTCATTTCTGTAAACTTTGAAGATAAAACACATCATTGATGCCTCCATAATAATTCCTTGCCACATTAGAATTGGAGCACTTAGAAACAGAATAATAAATGAATAAATAGTGGATAATGGAAAAATAAGTGAACCGTTGTAACAGAAATGTCTTCCTACATTAAGTAACACTCACTCCCATAGTAGTTAATACTGTTATATTTTATCTAAAATCATTATAAAATATACATTGGTGCATACTAATTAGTTATGTATCAATTAAGGTAAATTTTGGAGGCACACAATCTACCAAACAGTTCAATGAAAATTCCCTTGTCTCTCCTAAAAAAACACAACCTGACATCCAACATTAGAATAAACCCCTCATTAATACAACATATATTCCTCCTTCCACCCTTCACTCCATCAAGCATTCCTATCCTATTCTACCCTTCCTCATTTGCCTAACATTCTCCACTCTATCACAGTTCTTGATATCCCATTGCCAATCAAAATGCTCTGCATCCATCTTTCCTGCCTCCTTTGGATTTCTCCAGAAATTCTCCTTTCTTCCCCATCATACATTGCACTTCGTCATTTGATTTCCTTTCTGTCCACGTACACCTTTCCCATCCTTCTCCTCCCTCGCACTTCAAAAACCCTCATCCTGTATGTACATCTATCATCCTGCTTCAATCACCATGTTCCCATGGCATAATAATGCATGCTTCAAATCAAATTTTTTACAAGCCTTTTCTAAGCATACATTACTAAATGTTTCTGTCATCAGTGCCCTCCTAGTTTTGAAATTTTCTTTGATTAACTTCATATCATGTCTCTACCAAGGTTTTAGAGGTTAGATGGAAGGAAGAGACTATCTAGTCTCAATCCCATTACAATAATGATGTTTTATCATTATTTAAATTATTACTGCTTTGATCATTTTGGCTGAGAACACCTCTGAGAAAGGTAAAATATTCCACCTACTCTGATTTTTTCCCACCTATTGTAAGGTGCACTTAACCTTACTCTTTCTCAAAAACTGCATAACCTTTGTTTTATTTACATTTATTCTCATCCCATACATTTTGCATTTTCCTCAACATATAGCTTGAACAGCACAGATGATGATGAACACCCATTTCTTTTTATGTCAAAGTGATGCAAGAATGGGTAGAAAAAATCTCTACAGCTATGTTTCTGTTTTGTACTCAAGGGTGAATATAATTAGAGTTCTATTCATTAGTTGCAACAAAATATTTTGATAATTGGAAAATGTTTAATTTTAGATTATACAAACCTGTCTCTGTCCTGGAAAGATGGAAGCCTGTCTTTGCCAATGGCATCATCCAGCTCCTCCTGAACTTTAACTTGCACATCAGGGTTAAGTATCATGTATAGTATGGAAAACACAATTGTGTTGAACGTAGTGTCATATCCAGCAAAAAATAAATCTCTGCCAATCCCCAGAAGTTGCTTATCTGTTAACATAAAAGTAGGAGAATGTTACAAATTTGTCTGATTAGCAAGATATGGCCAGCTGAGAATTGTTGGTTGCATTTGCATGGGTATTCCATGGGATGACAGCTTTTTACTGCCATTCCATCGGTACAATGTTCCCAATTCAGTGATTACTCCAAAAACTAAGTGACGTTTGCATGGACATTTGGTTGCAGACTAGGGTTCAACAAAAAGGTATCCAATGCTCAAGAAAACAATAATTGTTTTTTGCTCTGGCCATGATTTCTCTGATTTTTATTATGAACCTGAAATATCAATTTTCCTTTGGAGTAATCCCTTTAAAGTCTCAATATATGTGTATGTAAGTTAAGAATAAAAGAATACTTGGTAAGTAAGGATAAGATTCTCATTAGCCACAAACCATTTGAGTTTCCTGATGTATTCACCATTTACCTGACATTCATCATAGTATTCAGGAGAAATAGAACCAAAGGAAACTCATGCAAAATCATTATTAGAATATTATATAAATTTAAGTTTGATTAAAAAATTATTCTTACCTGTGAAAGTTGAGTCTAAATCCCCCTTTCTTTTATTCATCTCAGCTATATAGATATCCATGAAATCTCTGGGATTATCAGGATCAATATCTTTTTTGTGTTCTTGAATATAGGACTGAAATAAAATGTAGAAGCCATATCACCCCAGCAATTTTTCAATACAGCAATAACAAATTTTCCTCTGTGTGTAAGTGTGTACAAGACACAGCTGTTCTGGATGGTTGCCTGAATAAATCAGTTCAATTTGAGGACCGCAAGACAATATGTATAAAGTCTTACAGTTGTCAAATTAGCAATTGTATATGAATATATATTTAACCTCCCGTGAAGAATTTCTGGTAATATTAAGAGTTTAAACAGATTTGGAGAACAAAATAAATTATGTTTTATGTGAGGATCAACTGTGATCAATAGAGGTGGAGGATTATGGTTAAGGATAGCCATGATGTCATTGTCAACATGAGAATACTAATGCATCAAATTTATGGAGCATAATTAATACTTATGTTTTCATTTATTTATCCAGTGTTTAGGAATAATGAAATAGTGCAGAGTGGGCTAAGTATTACAAAATAGATAATATTGAACAATGGATAATACTGAGGAGTAAATGGACATATGAAATGCCTGCCCCTGGTTAATCAGAAGGAGCATTTAAGTATATTGTCAGGGAATAAGACTGGCTGGTTTTAGGGATGGCATTCATTTCATTCAGAGGGATTATTTGATAAACTTGAATGAGCACTTAACCAATGTGTAAGATTCATTTACAATTCATTATGATTCATTTTTTGAAAGCATCCATTACAATGCACATTTAGCGGATGACTCCATTTAAAGTTACTGTCGCTGCATCTTCTGCATTTTCTTGGAATTTATATTTGTAAACTAACTAAACAAAGTAATCTAAAAATCATCCAAATTAATTATGTAACAAAAAGCATTCAGAATGGACGTGTTGCACAGAATTGTATAGATAAGAGGATGTAAGCTCACTAGAAAAAATATTGTAAAAATAGCAGATACACAGAGTATAATATATTGCATTAATCATTTAAAACTTGCAGCAATTACAACTATTTACCAGAAACTCAGGAATACTCTAGAATGATTTTCATTGAAAAAAGTATTTTAATTTTTTCTTTGAACTCGGGAGTGATGTGATTTGACTTTGTTGGAAGGAATTTTTATAGAAGAAAATATGCATTGATGCTGTAAGCTGAGGTCTTCATGCCACCATGAAACCATAGGGAGGAAGAAGTCAATAGGGTAAATGATCAATTAGAATAAATGATTACTGATGTTCCTGCAATGAAACATTTGATAGTAATGAGAGATTGAAACCCAATGTTGGCCATAAAAGAGGTAGTTAGTGAGGTAGGGGACTATGGTTTAGGAACAAGGAATGACTGTGAGAGGAAAGCAGTAGAGATCTGCAGGAGAGAGAATGTAGTCGTAACAAACACTTGGCTTACACACAACAATATACAGAGGCATTTAGAAAGATATCAGTTGAAATATATTATGATTAGGTACTGATTTAGGAATAGCATTATAAATTCACAAAATTCCCAGGAGTGGATACCAGTTTAGATGATATTTTAGTACTGATGAAGTGTAACATCTAACTCATGAGGATAAAATGGGGAAGACAGATGAGGAAATGGAATTTTGAAGCATCACTAGGGCAATATGAAAGTAGTGTCAGCTGGTTGTAGAAAAAAATTGGGTGAGGAAAGGGAAGTAGATACAATAAAATAAAATGGGAAAAACAAGAAAGAGATATCAAAAACCTCAAAATAAATCATTGTAACTATAAGTAGGAAAAGAACAAGGAAACCATGGTTTGCAGGTGAGATAAAGATAGTGAGAAGATAGAATATAAACACAGAATAAGATAGGAGGAAGTTCAGAGACATAAACTGAGGTGGAATACTAATAGGTTAGAAAAAGCAAGGAGGAAAATGAAGTGTAAGGGTATGGGCAGTTTACTAAGGAAGGGTGAAATTGGGGCTCAGTACAAGAAGTTGAAGGCACTGGTAGGAAGTAAGAAGGAAAAATCTATGCCAACACAAATAATGCTTCAGGAATCTATAAATTCAACCAGAAAAGGCCCAAGAGAGATGGAAGAAATATAAAGAGGAGCTATGTGGTATATATGTGTATGTAAGGGACCAGCAAGCTTGGACATGGAAAGAAAATATGACATGGATGGAAATAACTTGGGTCCAAATACACTTGATTGTGAGATAGAAAGGTTGTTAAGGAAAATGTATTCAAATAAGGATATGGAGATAGATAACACCCCTACATAGTTACTTATTGGTTTAGAAAAATTTGGAAGAAAGAGATTTTATGGATTAATTTCAACCATTTATGAGCGAAGAATTTGGCTGGAAGATTTCATCAGATCAGAGTAAGTTCTCATCTCTTATCAAAAAGGTGATGACATATCGACGGAATAGGCAACTTATGCTCAAACTGTATATGCCTCAGACTGCTTGGGTGTGGATCATGAGTAGAGATTCAAGATTGGCACTTTTAGGGAGAGAGGTAAGACAGAGTTACCCATATTACCCATACTTTTCAATCTATATGCAGAAGAAATGGTCAAGGAGACTTGGAAAGGGCTGGAAATATGAATTAAAGTCAGTGGGGAATTCATAAAACTAGTTGAGTTTGTCAATAATTAAGCTTTAGTTGATCAGTCAGTCAAGGGGTTACAAGGATTGCTAAGAGCAATAGAAAATCAGAGTGATGGGCATGGAATGAGAATCAATGCACACACATGTCATGAGGTCTTGGAGACAGAACAGGACTGAGTTGAAATATAAAACAGGATGTCAAAAACTAGTGGTGGTTGAACAGTTTACCTATCTTGGCAGAGTTTTGGACTGAGATGGTCAAAGTAGAGCATACTTGCAGGGACATAAAAAGAATTGCATTAGGCAAAAAAATTAATACTAGAAGGATGGAGTTCATAACAGGAAATTAGAGCAAGTATGAAATGAAAAGATTTGTTAAAACTTTGTGCCTGGTTCTGTAAAAGGCAAGCAAGGAAGGGATAAGAATGTTTGATAGAATGAATGGAGGCTAGAAGTAATTGGAATTGGAAAGGGTTTACTGAAGTGTCAGATTTCAGTTTGAGTTTTGTTAGGAGAAGCAGAGGAAAATATTGTTTTTCAGTCTTATGCATTCAAAACCACCTTCCTTTGTTTACTTCTTTTAGTTATATCATGTGAAATAACTCAATTAAAATGTTTTAGGAAGGATATCAGGTTTTTTTCACCAACTTCTTAAGTTAAACCCATGGTTAACCACAAGTACTAATGAAATGGTAGATACCAAGGAAGGCTAATGGCCACAACTCTAGACACTGCTACTTGAATTAATATTAGCACTTTTGATTTCTGACCTTATACCATCCCCCATATTTTTGCTCTATGTAGGTACTAGTCTGATCTTTCATGTCAAAATCCTTATGCCATTATCATGAAAAAATCCATTAATATTTTGCTCAGATATAATTCTGTGAATGATCTGCAACTTAAGACTCCTACTTAAGGACTAGTCTTTAGTTTTCTTATTCTTTTATCAGCCCCTGGTTGCCATTGCTAACTAATTTCATTGATTAAATTTATTATAAAAGCAATGGATACATACCATCATAAAATCGTCAATTTCCTTTCCTCTTTTGTGCCTTTTGTAAGTATCAGTCAGGAATGGAAGTAGCAGGGCTAAGTTTGGAAAAGCAAACTCTAGCTTGCCTCCAAGCTCATTTTGTGCAATATTTTCTTTGATAAAACCAAGCAGTTTACTGAGGTATGGGTCAGAAAAACTAAACCTTACTCCTGCCAGAATATGCCAGATTACATTTATATTTGCAGTCCCAAGAATGTCATGGACAACAATCTGGAATAAAAATCAAATTGAACATTGTATTTTCCTTCCTCAAAACAAAAATATTAGAATTTTTCCAATCTATGTAATTGAGAAAATTATAATTGTAAACACTCATATATATTATAGTTACAGATTACTTGAAAATTAAGTTTAATCCAATGCAATCTTCAATCTTACCTCACAATCTAATATGCCGTGAAAATGGATCTCTCATGTGTGATATATAAAATAAATCTATGTTTACCTTGGCACCAATTGCTCTTTGAAGCTTTTACATCAAAACATTCCATGCATAGCAAATAAAAAGCTGGAAGTTGAGATCCAATTAAAGGAAGAGAATCAGGATTTTCTTTGTAAAATGGAGCTTAGTCTAAAAGATAATGAAATAAATAGCCTAAAGCTGAGTGATTATTTTCTTGTTGATCATTTCTGTAGAGAAAAAATGAAGGTGGTGGTTTTGCTTGTTTCACCAAAACTCGTTTTGAATCAGTCACCAGAGCCAATGAAAACTTAAAAAATAGAAATGGTAAAGAAAAGGGTTGAAATAACCTTGTCTAAATGGCCCAAGGCAAGTGAAACATATTTTTTTATCGGTCTCTTCAGATCTTCATGTGCACCAGGCTTCCTCAAAAAATTAATAAATTACTTGAGAAAGTCGTCAAGAAAAAAATAAAATTATCATTACTGGGGACCTGAATATAGATGTCTCAAAAGATAACAGCTATAGTTAGAAGCTAAAAGAAATAATTCCCCGCTGTAGTATTTAGCCAACTATTTATACCCCAACCAGAGAGTAATCTCACTAAAAAACTGCTGTTGGCAACATAGCTTCAAATCTAGCTGAGCACAACTTCAAATCTCTAGTTTTAGAAACTACCATCTCAGACTGTCATGCCCAAGTTATTGAATTCAACCCAAACACTTCAACAGAAAGAAGTGAGGGAAACACAGATGCAGGCAATACATGTATATAATTACAGGAAAATATGAATTTATTTAAATGGGAGTTGAAGAATGTTGGCTGGGCAGCAAAACTACATCCAAATCTTGTTACAAGCAAGTTCAAAGAATTTCAATCAATTATTGAATAGTCCTGGGAGTTTCCCATTGATAAAGCTAGCAATAAAAAATAAATCAACATATAAAGAATATAACTGGATAACAACTTAGGCTCTGGCTAATAGAAATAGGCTTAAATAATTAACTAAGGCTGGTAAAGTGGATGCTAGTCTGATATACTAAAGAAATAAGCTGAAGTCTGGGTACAGAATGCTGTTTAGGAAAGCAAAAAATGGCCAAGTCAAACAAATTATTTCATATTCTATTCCTGAAGTAAGCGTTGTGGTCTGTAAAAAATAATGAAAATGTCAGTAAAAAAATATCAGAGCCCAGAAAAAATATTTGCTTATCAATGACCATTAATAGGAAAGAAATCAGTGATCCTCAAAGCATGGCAAATGAATTCAAGAATTTCTTTGTACACATCATTGGCAAAACTAAAAATGGACTAAATGATTGAATAAAAAAGTAATATGTAATGTGAAAAAGTAAAAGAATAAGTGAATTGCTTTACCATAATCATACCACAGAAAGTAAAGTTAGAAATGTAATCAATAAACTAAAGAACAAACAACCTAGTGGACATGATGGCATATCAAATTATCTAATGAAATGTTGTCAGTAATCTTTCATTTTATGTATTACAAATATAGCAAATTAATTGTTTATAACTGGGAAGTTTCCTGAAGAATTAAAAATGATAAAAGTTGTTCTACTACATAGAAGGGAGCCAAAGATGAACTGGATAATTTCAGAAAAATCTCACTAATTTCATGTATTTCAAAGATACTTTAAAATTGATGGAAGACAGACTATTTAAATTTCGTATAAAAAATAAACTTCTGTCTCAGTCGCAGCATGGTTTCACAAAAAATAAAAGTATAGAAACTGCATGCACTGATTATGTTACTAAAATTTCCTAAGCTTAAAATGATGAATAGTATGCAATAGGGATAAATATGGATCTACCAAAAGCCTTTGATACTGTAAAATCTTGCACTCTTTTGACTTAACAATGGCATTATTGTATAAGCGGAGTAGCTCATCTCTTGCTAAACTGCAAAATAAGATTTATAGACAACCAGGATAATTGAAAAAATTTGGTTTTTTAAAATCATTGACTATTTTCAAACAGCTCCTCACAAAGAATTTAAACTATGTATTTGGCATAAATATCTGATTTTTTTTCTTTCGGCTATTCATTAAACGCATTTGTTTACCTTGGGAAATGCAGGTCCAATGCATTGGAAGATAATGGTAACACATGTGACACTATCACTACAACATCATTAATGAAAATACTTTGGAAATATCTAAATGTTTGCTTGAAAATCATTCTCCACATGCTTGAATTCTAAAGCAAAGGAGAAAATGGAATGTACATACGAGGGTCATCCGGAAAGTAGTACCCGTTCGTGCCGCATGAAGTGCTGACGACGCGAGTAGCCGCTGGACGAGGTCAGATAGCTTCAGTGGCTTGTCTGCCTTCTCTGAGCCAAGTTGCGTGATGCTAGCATTGCCTGTGTTGTTTCTGTGATTGTTTACAATGTTTAAAAAAATTGAGAACGCCGCCAGTTGTGAAGTGAGGGCAGTGATTAAATTCCTCAATGCAAGAAACGTTCGCCCATGTGATATTCATCGCCAATTAAAGGAGGTGTATGGAGACAATGTAATGGACGAGTCGTCTGTTCGGCGGTGGTGTCGCAACTTCAACATGGGGAGGGGGAACACACACGACGATGAGCGTTCGGAGAGACCGTCTGTCATTACAGACCAACTGGTGAGCTCAGTTGACGAATTCGTGAGGAACGATCGGCGCGTCACAATTGATGACATCTGTGAGCATTTTCCCAATGTTTCTCGAACAATTGTTCATGAAATTGTTAAACACCATCTGCATTATGCAAAAATTTGTGCAAGATGGGTCCCTCGCGTATCTCAATGAGCTGGCGGCGAAGGACTATGCAGCAGGAATACAGAAACTTGTCACACGTTATGACAAATGCCTTAATTTGCTTGGAGATTATGTTGAGAAGTAGTTTAAAGTATCCTCTTTCAAATAAAATTTTTTATGTTTGTTAATATTTACTTTTGTGTCTTTATTTCACGAACGGGTACTACTTTCCGGATGACCCTCGTATTACGGTGAGATAAATGAATATTTTTGCATAAATTTGGAAGGTCAACTATTCAAATGCAGAGAAAATTTTTTTGAGCGTTTCATGCTATAAAACCTGATTTAGCAAATAAGGAAGTCATGGTAAAAATTGATCTTTTCAACATATTGATTATTAGTCACCTACTAAAGAGATAGTGGGAAGTGCATGAATATTTCTTTTTTTACCTCTTGGCTGTAACAATTATTGTCAGCTAGAATATTATTTTCTCTTACAGAACAGATGGAAGATTTTCATTATTGGATTGTCCTCTCAACTTGAGAAGAAAATAGTGTTTAAGTGTTAGACCTACAGGTATTCTCATGAAGATTCTTTCAGAGGAAACTGGCTATAGTGAACTCTAATTCATGGCTACTTCTAAATTCTGTTGGGGCAGAGTATTAATCACAGGAGAAAACTTTTCTCTCTGTAAAATAAAACATCATGATTGAGAAGGGAAGAAAGGAGATTTAATGATTTACATGGGTGAGAATTAAGGTTGTGCCACTCCTAGGCTAAAAAAAGAAAGTTTCACTCTCTCTAAAAAATTTCATTCGAAATAACTTATCTTCATATTTTTTTATTCTTTTCTTCCATCAAATTCTACATGGAAATATAGACTTTTCCCTAATAATCATTTTTGCAAGGCAATTGATGAGGAAAATGTGATAAATATATTTTCAACCTTATATTTATGGGAAATATTTCTGAAAGAACAATATACCTGCACTGCTAATTTAAAAATATTTATTTAAAAGTTCCTAAACTGATCAACCCTGTAAATTACCCTAAAATCTCACTATATCCATTTGACTAATGTGGATTTTATCTGCAATTCAGGTATAAGGGTCCCATGTTACATATATTTTTCAAAATCTGCATGCAAAATGCACAAATGTTTTCTTCATGGATAAATAAGCATTAGAACTGGAATTACTGGTTTAATTACCTTTAAATCCCACTATGGCAATTAATCTGCTTGGGAGTTTACTAATTGGCTGAAACAAAGTGGGCCAATAGAATCAATGACAATGTCAGAATTTGTAATTACTTACTGGATTTGACCATTCATCTGGTTTTTTTCCTTCAAGACTCTTGTCTATCTCTGAAAACACAGATTCTATTTCTTCAATTGTTATACTTTCCATACTTGATTTCCCGAATCCAAAGTCGCGCAGATGACGGAGGCTGAACCTCCTTTGTTCCTTCCATCTCTCTCCATAGGTGAACAAAATACCTTTAAGTAATAATGGAAGTAATTTTGGTACTAACTTTTGAAACTTACTAAAAATAGATTTAATTTCAGTAAAAATAACCGTTGGAAACTTATTTCAGTGCTATGCGAGGGGTCAATTAAGAGAATCTTACTTCACAATTAAGAGAATAGAGGCAGGAAATTATTATTTATTTTATGAAAACAACGATTTTGTAATTAACATTAAAAAACCTATTTTGGATTACATCTTGTCATGCATCTACTATCTCCATGCTGTCAACTATATACATGCATTTAACAATGTTAGGACCTCTTACTTACTAGAAAATTTTGAGAACTAGGTTGATGGTCAACATAAAGAATGAATCAATATTTGTAATCTTACAACCAAGTTGATAAACTTTTTAATTTAATCCCTTAAATTGAAGCCTCTTTATCCATGCATACCCACTTCATTTATCCAATTTGTCAAAGATGTAAATTATACTATGATTCTCAAGATAAATGTCAAACAAATAAGCTCTCATCCTTTAGGCCACGACTATACTGGACATGGATCTGACTTAATCAGACCAAATGATCTGACATTCAAAAATCAAGCACACTAATGTATTCTGGGTTTGATATAATGGGTTAAAATGACCCATACTCCTATCAAAAATAATTACTGTAAAGGTGCCACAAAATGTTAATATTATCAGGGGAATATAAAAAAAATGTTCAAACATCAGTGGGAAAATTATTAAGATAGATATGTAAAATCCTGAGAAAGCCAGAGCATGCTTTCCTGAAAGTTCTAAAAATGTCAGAGCCTCCGAAAAGCTGAGGCCTCTGTAGGTCAGCCTATTTGGGAATGTTAATGCTCATCTTGGCATCAGCGTGATTTCAATGAGCCAAGAGTGCTTCCAATATCTGCAGTACTAATGATAAAAGTGATGAAAAAATCAATCAAACTTGAATTATATGCTTCAAAATGGCTATACCTTAATGTTAAAACTATGTGTCTGTACTATTTAATTATCCCTGACTCATATTGAATACCCTTTCTTTCGAAATTGCAAATGTAGAAGGGAATTTGTTGGATGAAACAAGCATTCATTTATTGAGAAATGTGGACAATAATGAAAAGTTTACAAGTTCCACTATATTTCAATTAAAACAACCAGTTTCAGTGAGCCATCACTTTACATCAAATTCATTGGAACTTTCAGTTTTTATTTTCTAATTTCATCATGGAGTTAGTTCCATATAGTAGAGGCAAGTGTCATAGAATACTTAATTCCTTGCATATATTGTTGTAGTCAATTATTGTAGAAGGAATCATATTTTCTTAAATTTTACACTATCCTATTGTTTTTTAATTGGCCATTTGTACCTATAGCCAAACTGCCTTGAGAATTGAACCAAGTATCTACCTAGTTCAATTATTTTTTTTTCAAAAAATGTTTTGAGTTAAATTGGGATGATAGTTTGATAAAAATGTATACTTACCATTGACTTCTTTTGTAATTCTATGCAACAGTAACTTTGGTCTCCCTGAACAGTCATCACGGAAGGAAAGTTCTTTGATTGCATCCAATCCAGAGACAAGGACTACTGGAGTTGAGCCAAGGAAGATGCCGGCAACATCACCATATTTATGTCTCATCATTGCCATTGACTGGTGCAAATATGGGCCCCATTTACGCAGATAATAAAAACTTCCAACTATGGGCCATCTTGGTGGACCTTGAGTAATATATATTTTCCATTATTTCTTCAGTTTTGCCTTTCAGGAATGATGTACTTTAAATGCACATCTTATAACTGTGTGAATATGTGAATTTGTTCTCAAAAACAGCTTTAAGAGTTTTTATTAATCTTCATATATTTAGATTTTTTAGTGAGGGGCATTCATTGATTTGTATCATTAATGAAATATTCATACATGGGATGAAACTTGATGGTTAACAAAGCAGTAATTCTAAATATTTTAACCAGCATGGATTTAAGAGATTTCATGTAACTTTACATTTTTTTTTGTTTTTGGTATTCATTCAGAATCAATAATCTAGGTCTCTCTTTTTCAAAAATTTCATCAGGGAGCAGAAACTACCCCAAAGTACAAGTAAAATGCATCAAATGCTTTACAAAATCAAACCACTTTTGGAATATTGCATGTTCTTCATCCTGTCATGTGTGTTATATATATGTTTGCTAATCAAGAGTTTTGATTTTTTTTGTTATTTGTGACAAAGCCCATATTTTTTTTTTTAATTTTTGGAGATTTATCCTTTGTCCATAAGGATTTTGTTAAATTGGGGCAAATGTACTGTTTTATGGGTTGAAAATAACAATTTAGGTAAGTTTTGACTTTTGGAAAACACGTTAGCAGAAGATTGTTGGCCATCATCAAAAGTGAATCTTAATGATGTATTTTTGTCAATTAAATAAATAGAGGAATATCTTTGTTGTTTACAGTGGTGAGCAACATTTTAAATTTGCGAATTATAATGTAAAAATTGATTCTGTTTATTCCTAGTAGTCCCTAAGCACTTTGTTGATGGATTTATTGAAGTAAAAATTCAGAAAGAGATTTTTTTCATCTTCCTTTCAATGTTATTTTTCAATTTACCCCTGATTCATCTTATTTCGTTAATCTTAAGGATTTTAACCCATAATTATGCTAATTGGAAATATTCTTGGTAAATAAAACATTTTTTAAAAACAGATCTTAAACAGGTTCAATGAGTAAAGCTAAGCCATTTAGGTACAGTGGAACCTCATTTAATTAGCACCTCGCATAGTGACTAATTTAAACGACAAAAAAAAATATAGTGCCTGAAAATGACTCACTTAACAAGTGACTTTTCTCATAACAAGTAATGAAGGTAGGGTAATTGCTGGAATGATTGTGTACCTGCTGCCTGTATTCCACTAGCATATTTGGGTTGCTAGTAATCACACATTTTTACAAGCTTGTGTTCCCACATTATTTGAATATTTTTTTCCGCAAAGTTTAGTAATATTTTGTGCATAGATTTAAAAATATCTCAGATGAAAAAGCTGCAGGAAGACAGCCATAAGAGAAAAAGCATAATGGTGGAAAGGAAAAGTAAAATAATTGAAAGGCAAAAGCAAGGTGTGAGCATGGTTGATGTAGTGTGATGTACAATCAGTATACATCAGCAATCTGTGCTATCTGGAAGTACGTGAACAGATTTAAGAAGAAAAATTTTTCAAGTAGACTTATGAGAAAATTTATGCCATAGTTAAGTTTTCACAACGATTTTGGATGATTGTCTCTGCAAAACTAAAGCTTTATCATCCTCAAACCTTTTTGTTTTCATGAATAATCCAACAAATTTCATTACTATCTCCAGTTCATCCCATGTCTCTTTCACCATGTCCTCCACAAATTCATCAAAGAACATAGTCGATAATGGACACCCCTTAATTAATACTATTGCTAACTTATTGCCCAGCCTGACTTTCCATCTGCTGATAGAACCTGAGCAGTTTGATAAATATTTAGGATGAGGATAGGTCTACTATCATTCCAATCTACTCCTATTTATTGAAATACATTAATTCTGCTCAACTTACTCTATCAAATTCCTCTACCAAATAAACATATACATCTTGATTGTATACCCAATTCACTCTATATCAATATCTATGAAAATGATGTTCTGATTAGATTTCATGTTCACTCTATTATCAACTTGGTTAATGGCTGTGCAATCACACATGCCTCTCCCCTTTCTGAACCCCAAGTGATCTTCCACTAAATTTGCACTGCTCTTCATTCTCTTATTCTTGATCTGGAAAACTATTTTAGCTGTGTGCGAAATCAAACTTATTGTTCTGTGGTCCTCACATATGGCCGACTTTCCCTTTTTTGGGATAAAGCAAAAACTTCTAGTCAAACTCCTCCTTCATATATGCTATGAGTTAAGCCATAAAATATCTTCCTCCCATGTTTTTCTAAATTTTAAAGTGGCTATGTGGGAATTTCATCCATCCCCTTGATCTTATTTGATTTGTATTCCCTTACTGTCCTTTTAATCTTGCCATCAAGTATAATTGGGCCTAGGTTATCCTCATCCATGTCATATTCTCTTTCTATGTACAAGATCGTTGGCCTAATGTCTTACCACAGAGTTCCTCTATAATTTTTCCCTCTCTCTTGAATATTTTTTTATTCAATCAGTATTTTTCCTGACTTATCTTTGATAGCTTGCACTGATTCTCCCTTCTTCTTAATTCACAGTGCTTTCACCTTTCTCTTTAGCAAACCAATTTCACCATTCCTTTATAAAATTTCCATATCCTTGTGTTGATTCTTCCAACGCAGTTCTTTCACTCTTTCATTTTCCTCCATAGTTAATTATTCAGCTCTTTAAACTTCCTTATATATAACTCTGTGTCTTCAATCTTCCAAATCCTTCTCTCATCTAACTTTGTAATTATTTTGTCTGTAATTCATGGTTTTCTTGTCCTTTTCTAATCTACTCATCTTTTTATTTCATTTTTGGCATTTGTGATAGGATCCCATTTTTTTCTGTTGTCATCTTGCTTTCCTTATTCATAATTATCTCCACAACCTGCTGATACTAATCTCTTGTTGTGCAAAGTTAAATCTTCTACATTACATTTCCTCTACCATTTTCCCAGTTTTCTCTCCTTTAACCTGATGTCCTGCTTCATTTGTACTAAATTTAAGGATAGCAATAAACTGAACTACACTAAAATAAAAAAAGACCAACATGACTCATCTCTTATTGTTATCCTGGTAGAAAGAGAAAGTTCCCCAGTTTATGTCTTATTGCAGAGATTTATTTTTTGGGGATCAAAATGGTGCAGTGGCTATCATACTGGCTTCCCACCCAGAGGGCCTAGTGGTGTTGAAATTTTAACCTTCCTTCCACCCTTCATCCTTTTCTGTCCATCCTTAATGTCACAAATGATGTTAGCTGCCGGTTGCCTCTCCTAAATACTACTAATATTATTTTTTTAAGTTGAACTTGAAGATAGATTAGCACAGCAGTGTGGCATATATAGAGTAGGATAGGATTGCTAAAAGAAAAAAGTTTGGTGGGGAAAATGGTGATGACAAACCATTTTCAAAATGATAATATACCCTGTCTATCTTAGCTGTTAACCTTTCCAATTCACCTTCCTTGTTTCCTCTACCTGCCCTCTGCTTGTCCTTGTAGCCATAATCAGCAAATATGAGAATAAGTCAATAAATAAATTGCAAAACTGGATAGAGGCAATAATGATGAAAGCAACTTCCTGAATTTTATTTCACCTTTGCATATTCACCCTTAACATTCAGACACTTATTCCATCTCTTTACAAATCCTTGATAGCTGGCAGCAAATAAGTCTTGTTTTTTATCATAGCTAATAAGTAACCTCGTGGATTACATTTCATTTTAAAAATTTAACCACCCAAATGATTTTATAGGGCCTGAACATATGAAAATCACTGGGGGCAAAGTCAGGACTGTAGAGTGAAGGTTACAAGCATTCACAATGAATGAAATATTTGTGAAAGCTCTTGTGTTTGTCTTGGTAATGTTTGTAACATATTTATTGGCTTTCTCTAGTTACTGATGGGTTATATATTTTCCTGCCTACTATGCCCCTTAGATTAAAGTTGCACATTCATTTCATGACGATTTTTTTAAATTTTTTTATTGATAGATGTTACATGAGATGCGGATGATGCCAAAAATATCACTGTAATTTATTTGGTCCTGCTGGAATAAAAGAGGCCATTCCACCAGAAAATATTAAGTTAATAATTTATGGATACCCAGAGGTAGCTCTTACAGAAGAATATCAATCTTTTACTTCATAATTTGCTAGGTCAATATAAATGAATGTTCAATAACAATTCCAAGTATATTTAATCGATAAAATCAAGCACACCTTGACAAGTGGCTATATCAAGTTCCAAAGCAATAGGAACCTTTTGGAATGGATGTGCTGTTCAGTAAATAGTGTTTACTAGTCAGTGAACACTTTTTTGACTCACATTTTCTCCAAAGTGATGGTTTATTCAGATAGGCAGACTAAAATGAGCCCAGTCCTCTGGGAATTATGTTTTAATATATGATATATGGAAACACTAAGCAATGATCAGTAAAATTTTCTTGGTTGGGAGCGTAATAGGTGATCTTGATTTGAAAACAAATACAGTTACTGAAATGCAGCACTGAAAACCACCTTTCCTGCCGTTTTGATGCGTAGAGTCCTTCTAGGTACAAAGCATGATTATATCTCAATTATAAACAGATTTTAATAATTTTCACCTCATGGTTGTCATTGAAAACTGGATTAATGAATTCATAATATATAGTTGAAATGGTAAAGTATGGAATATAAAGTAGTTATCAGCAGTAGTGCAATGCCAAGGGTAAGTTTTCTGTGAACTGTGGTGTTATGCAAAGCTGCATTTCTAAGTCCAGTCTAACATAATGTTCAGTACCCTCAAACACAATATTAAGTACTAGAATATATCAATTTTCGCTCTATGTATTTTCCTCCTCCATTCATTCCATCCAACTAGCTTTAATCCATTCTTCCTTATATTCCAGTCATTAAGAATCCATTTCCAGTCAAAATACTCTGCCTTAACTTTTCTTGATCCCTTTTAATTTATTGCAACAACCCAATCTTCTTTCCTGGCATGCCTAGAATTACCTCATTTGTTTTCCAATTTTTTATCTCATGTGAAATCACTATCTAATAATATCAATATTTAATAATAAACATGCTTCAAAAATTGCCATTTTGAAAAAAAAAGAAATTCAAACAAATTAAGACATCTTTTTCAAAAAAATATTTGTAATTTTGAAAAAAAACTCTTGTTCGCAACAATGCATGGAAGTCACTCATGTGCAATGTGCAAGCTTAGAGAAATTTAGGGATTTTCATCACATTCTGACATTTCTTATATTGTGAATAGCCTTGACGCCAATCTTTACTTCTTGCACATCTATGACTTTGTCACTCTATTTATGGTTTGCCAGAACTATCTCTTAATAATCAATGGGTAGAAATAAGTTATATATATCAAAAGATATTTGTCCAAAAAATATTATTTCCCATGAATGTACAAAGTATATACTTACCGGGAGGAAATCTTGAGGGCTTAGCAAGCAGGAGCCACCACAGAAGGAAGAGGAGGATGATTAGAAGTATTGCTTCCACAATCATTCTCTCTTCTTTTTCATATATTGCAAGGATCCACCAGGTTATAAGTGCTTAGTTGGGAGCCCTGGCCTTAGGAAATATAAATATGAGGTATCGATTAGGGCAGTTTTTTCGCTTGCGTTATTTTCGTTACTGTGAGATCAGCAAGGTTTGTTTATTTTTGAAAGTTTCCAGCAAACTTTGACGATGACACAGCCGTTATTATTTGCATTTTTTCATTTTCGCCGTTAAAATTTTCTATTGAAATGTATAGGGTAATATATAAAGTTTGGTATCATTATTTTCAATTTTAGTGTCCTGTAAAAATAAACAATTGATCGCAATGCAAATATTGCCCCTTAAAATTTGAGAGGACAAGAAGGCCTTCCCTAACATCCCTAGAGCCAAAAGCACAGCGGTCCTGCTTGCTTGTATATTTACGTAGATAAGTCCATCTCTTCATAAGCGGCATTCTTAGAGGCAATAATTGTGGGTGACTCTCAACTGGAGCTTATTTTTGATCTTTTTGGAGTTTAGGAACAGCAGAAAAAGATGAAAAGAATGGACCCTTTTAGTGCGGAGGCGTAAATGATGTCAACCCTTAAGCACGTTTCCCGAAGAGCTGTATTCATAACTCGAAGCCATTACCCATGTCCTACCAACCCAATTACTGCTAATGTTCTAGCTACCACTTTCTATCACGATCAATGACTGTTCAGCAAGTTTTGGCACAGCCAGTGTTTTCGAACTCGGCCCATAATTATGAATAAACAGCCAAATATTGCGTCCGAAAAATGTAGAATTTCTAAGAAAAATTACTTAAAGAATAGAGCTTACAAGCAAATGTGATAATCAATAAATAAAATGCATGTACGTCCTAAAAAATTGGTAATTTTTTAAAAATAAGGATTGCGCGAAATAATACAGGGTTTATTAAAAGCATTTTGAAACAGAAAAATGTGTACCTGTTCACTCTCAGAAATTTTTTGCGTTTGAAGGAAAAACCCTTAAAATGTATACAGTCGCATCGAAACTCGCGGTACGGCTGGAATGTGACATAGCAAAACTGGAAGTCGGCCATGCTAGTGAGTGCAATCCGGTTCCCGGGCTACCGCTCCAGATTGTTGGAATTTCTACTAAGGTACACTTCGGTATAATTTAATTGGCATGGAAAGTAATTTTTGTAATTAACCGAACTTGGAACTGTTGTATTTGACTATACATATGCAATACCCTTTATGTTCTTACCTTAACATCCGCTCAGTTAACGGAAAAACTTGTCATATCTTTCACGGGTTGACGGTTATCTCTGAATCACTTCCCTCTTCGCCACTGCACTGGGTGAGACTCAAGTTGGTCTCATATAAACTGCGATCTTATCATGCGACTCCGAAATTCTTCCGATAAACAGAGCGATTACGTATCTCGGGCGAGAAAAATTTATTGCACAATAGCTGCTCTTCATGCATACTAACTCAAATCACCCCATTAATGAATGAAAAAAATGAATGAGATACTATCGTAAATGGTAGGCTCAGAGAGTAGCCAAAGAACTTGAAATAAACTCGTTTAATGATTTCCTTCATGAGCAGGCAGCTCTTTTGTTCTAAAATTAAAAGTGAATTTTGGCATTTTCAAGTTGAAGCACACCGCTCCAATTAACTATTAAAACCGAATGGGAGATCTGGGAGCCTCTTAATTCTCGTAATCTTATCCCATGTCTATTAGATCGAGGTTCTCATCTTTGAACCTTCTTTTCCACGTATCTCAATCTAGAGAGTCCTCTATTTTCTACCCTGTCACCCTTAGATCCTCTTCCTACTTATCTTCCTATTTTAGCTTGAGCTTTCTTTCCTCTTTTCTACTATTTATATGTTTTCTATTACTTTCCCCGCGTATTCTTCTCTTCCGCATCACTTGTTCAAACCATTTTAACCTTCTTTCCTGTAGCTTTTAATGAACAGGTCCGACCGTGACTGTTCCTCGAATATAATCGTTCGTTGTCTTGTCCCTCGCTTTAATTTCTCATATCCACCTCAACATCCATATCTCAGCGGACTCCATCTTCCTCCTCCGGGTTCATAAAACTGGCTAGGTAAATCTACTCCATAGAGCATCGTAGAACTTAGAAATATCGTTCTTCCACCGGTACGTATTTATTTTTCTCATTAAAAAAGAAAGTACGTAATTGAATTTTTAGTGTATCATTTGAACCATTATATAGCGAGGGATTGAATTTTCTGGTTCAGTTCAAATTTAATCTAGTACGATAAATTGATGAAACGTTCATTAGCGGATATTGAAGTGTTTTATGATCCTTTTGAAAGTGGCCACTTTCAAAAGGATCAATATTCCATAGTTGTCATCAGTTCATTTTTATCAGTAATGTAAATCAGCTCCATCCTGGAAGAAAAGATTTTTAATGAAACATGTTTTTATAAGCAACCTGCAATGGGAGATGATTCCGGGACTATTCTTTCATTTCACCTTTCAGAGGGCCAATAAAAAGCCTTTAATTGACCTCATTAACGCAATATGGTATTGCATGAAGTCCTTATCCTTGGTCATACAATAGAGAACTCGTATGAATAAAGTATCGTGTTAAAAATATTAATAAATTGAGAACCTATGCTCAGCACATTTGATTTGCCGCAACTGTGGCATCATTTGCCATGCAATGCGCAAGTTGACGCTAACGGCAATTACCGATTGCGTAAGATACCATTCTGTGCGAACGACCTTCAATTATCCTCTTTGCTAAGGCTTCTTTACCTAAATTCTTATAGCGTCCGATTACTTTTATCAACTTTGCCTTTTAACTTACTAAATAAATAAACTAACTACTCTCCGAATTTGTTGCTTAACCTAGTCTTTTTATTTCTCGAGAATATAATTTAATTTTCATACCTATACTTTCTTATTATTGATTCTCTCAGCATGCCTATCAGTTCTGTGAACAAATCCTTTGATGTGCTTGGCAACAACTTCAATCCCTTAACTGACTGACCAAGAAAAGTTTGATCCACCGCAAATTTTACTTAACGAGTTCCCTTCCTAATTATATTCCTACGAACCATTCCTACTTCGAATACCAATTCATGTGGAAACAAATTGAAAACACCGATGACTTCGGAAAGCTCTTTGTCACTGCCATCTCGGTTTTCCTTCCGCTAACTTCACTTCAGGCGACGGAAAATAAGCAGTTTTCGAGAAGTTGCGTCTTCTCCTATCCTCTACAATGTGTCCCATCGCCTCAATTCACTTTTTTGAACGCCTTCTAGAACTCCAAGAAGCAGAACATTACACCCTGGCTGTTTCCCATATTCCTGTCGAACAGCGATCTGATTACTTTTATGCCATTACCCTATCCTTGCCATTTTTAGCCCAAACTGAAGTTCTAATAGTTATCAATTTCCCCTCTTCTCCACCTTTTTTGAAGATGCCAAGTGCTACCTTTGTCGAGTGCGAAATCATGAACACTCATGGATTTATATACCTCACAGTCTGCTGCTTTGCCTTTTTTGTTGGAATAATTACTAATCAGACGAAGTCTGAAGTTAAAATTCTTCTTTAATAAATGCTAAGGATTAAGGCCCCTTGTAATTTACGTTTTCTGAACTCTCGGCTATGCTAGTTCTGAAGAGACATCTGCCCCCAAAACTTTGTCCGTGTTGATTTCCTATATTGTCTCTCCTATCTCAGATTGAAGTGTGACTTCACCTATGCTAACCTCATCAGCATTACCTACTTTATCCATTTCTATATTTGGTTGTCTAATATCTTCATCAGATAGTTCTTTAATATGATCTTACCGACTTGGCGAAATCCCTTCTGCTCTTAATATTCGTGTCGACAAACATATTTTTACCGTTGTGAAATAGAAGCATCCAGAGGAGTTTGAGAAGTAGGTATTTCATGACGCCCGTACGGGGAACGGTGTTTTAGATTAGTAGAATCGCCTCAGCCGTTGGGTGGCGTTACCTTAGGCGCCACCTCAAGTACCATAGTTTTTTTTACAATCTAGGTTTTTTGATGAAAAGTATGACCTGGGTTTTTGAACTAGAGAAATTAAAGCTGAAGAAATCTGTGTTTCAGGAAATGCTTATTAAGAACTTGCATACTAGCAGCAAAGTTGATTACGATTGTCAACTCAACCATCATCTTTCTGATTTCCGCTATAGGCCGTCGTCTTTGGTTGGAAAAGTTAAAAGGGACTGCGAAAAAGACGGGAACATAGTTGAGTAAATTGTTAAAAAACAAGTCGTTTTTTACGGGCATAGTGGCATATGTTGATGTTCATTGCACAAACAGCTTTGATAATGCTTTTGGTGCGATTTTTTAGAGATACATTCGTTCTCCCTTTTTGTGTACGAACTGTGATAAAAAGTGGAAGGACTCTCAATTCTCGAGCAATACTTTTATCATCCACCATCCATCGTGAGAATTCTCTCATTACATGAATTATATAATTTTAGGAACCAATACGTTTTTTTACGAAAAATGGCATTTTTGGTGTGTGTCGATTCATGGCAAAAATCCTAATGAATGTTCTTAGCAGCGAATAGTTGGTATGTAGACTTAGTGGATTCAGCGGAATGTCATAACCTACGCTAGCGGCTACTGAAGCTGTCATGCGTATCCTGTTGGGTACGTGAAATTTGTTTTTTAGAAAATGTTTAAACTGCAGTTTATTTTAATAGAAAGTGCTGTTAGGAAATGCTTGCTAAAATCTAGACTCTGGATAAGAAACTCTATAATAAATGTTACAATTATATTTAAAAGTTACATAATAAATCTAAAAATTTAAGTTTAGAAATCACATTATTGGTTATACATATATTCTAATTAAACGCTGCAAAATCCATTTTGCTAACTTTCAGGGAAAATATATATCGTTTTTAATGGTCCAGGTTGACGTTTTTTTACAAAATACTTGTTGCCTCCTATTTATTACGCCCTATCTCCTGGCGATAAAGCTGAACGTGCACGATGCGATCTCGGTATTCGGAACTTCGGGGTTCTCTTCATAGGTGAATATTTGAAAAAAAATCGTCATAAGAAAACTGCTGAGATAGTTTTATCCAAGGATGAATGATTATGGTGATTACGGCGATTGATCTCTTGGTCAGGATTGAGTTTCATTGACCCTTATACTCATTTACAAATTTCTCTCTCCACTTAAAATTTGTGTAAAATCATTTTGTAATCTGGTTACTGGATTCTCTTCATTGAACATCTCCGGGATATTTAGCATCCATTCTCTCGGGAAGACGAAAGAAAATCAAGAATGGCTTTTTCCATACCATATGCTTAGTAATGCCGATCGTTACCACAGACTAACTTTACAATACAAGTGCTCTCTCGGCATTTTTCGTTATCTTCTTCTGCGCGAACTTTGCCCGGCGTGGTTTTATTTACATTGATTCCGGATTGAGCTGGGGGAATTGCCTCTCCAAAACTCGCAAACAGGCCAGCTCATTTGATTCACTGACATTTATGGGGTGAAGTTGATCAGCCAGAACGTGCTACGAGGGTAGTTTTAAAAGTTCTCGGAATGGAATAGAAATAAAAGGCTTACCTCCGTGAAACTTCTAATCACACAGCTTGGGTATAGCTGGAGGTACACAGAGGCATGACCCTGAATCGAATCCAGGATCTCTAGTCTATAGTCCATCACTCTAACCACTGGACTACTACGTCCTGATGACATTATTATTATTGGTATTCTACTGGTTTTGGTAGGTTATGGATGGGCACAAAGTGTACAGTGGCACAACAATACATTTCTTTGCCTATCCTAATAAATCAAAACCTGATATCAGGCAATAGAATACTCCCCTCTTCAATTCCACATACTTGCTTCCTCCCTTAATTCTATTCAACATGCCTATCTTATTCCTAACCCTTCCTTGTTTGCCTAATTTGTTCCCCTCTAGTACAGTCTTCAACATTCCATCATTAATGAAAACATTCTGAATCCATCTTCTCTGTCTACTTTGGATATCTTCATACAAACCTCTTTTTTTCAAATGCGTATGCCTAGCACTTTTTTTCTTTTTCCTTTCTGTCCACTTCACCATTTCCATCCTTCTCAACACCAACATTTTAAATGCTTCCAATCTATGCCTATCATCATGTTCCAGCGATAATGTCTCCACACCATACAATGCTATTCTCCTTGTCAAAGTTTTGATGAGCCATATCTCACCATCCTTCCTCAATGTCTCTGTCATCAAGTCCCTCTTTTTTTGAAAGCTTCTTTGCTTAATGTATTCTTTTTTATTTCCCCACTACTCTGAGCATTTTTGTCAGAAGCACTTCCAGTGTCCAAGGACTTCCAATTAACTGTTACATATACACACTCAAATCCATGAACTCTCACTATAATTTTTGACTCAGCTTTCCTCTTTGTTGAGAACTGTGTAGCCTTTGTTTTTTCACAGCTCAGAATTTACAATTCACTCAGCAATGCTTTAAACTACTTGGCTGGCTGACAAACTAAAGCTTCATTTTCTTCAAACTTAACTTATTTTATGAATTATCCACCAAATTTTATTTCTGTTTCCAGTTCATCCCATACCTCTAATATTTACCCCACAAAAGTGTTGTAAGTGTTAATACACACCCCTGTCTTATTTCACTTTCTAGCACTGATCATCCTGACTTTCCATCAGCTGCTCATACCTGAACACTCTGATACATGGAGAGGATTAGGATAATTCTCCTATCCTTCCAATCTACTCCTATTTTCTGCAATCATATATTCATCAATTCTAAGCAATTTGCTTAATCAAATGCAATTTTGAAATCTGCAAAACACAAAAATACATCCTGATCTTATTTCATGTTCCTCCCTAATAGTGACCTCATTACTCATTAGTGACCTAATCACACAAGTCTCTCCCCTACCTGAACCCAAACTGATCATTCCCAAAACTAGTCATTTGCCCTACTCTCCATCCTCTTATTGGTGATCCAGACAACTTCACCTGTGTGGGAAATTTAACATATATTCTTAAGTACTCACATACTTGTATGGCTGCTTTTCCCTTTCACGGAATATAAACTAATCCTGATCTGATGAAAACACTTTATGATTCCTTCTACTTAACTCAGTACATAAAATCCTACAATTCCTAACATTATCTATCTTTCTAATCATCTCATCCATTATCTATTCTTTCTTTGTCCTTTGCCCATTTACTGTCCCTCTAGTTTTTTTGCAGCTTTTGATATTCATTTTTTGATATGCTCCCATTTTTTTCCTCTCTATTCCATTTCCTACAATATCTTCCATGTTTTATCTTTTAGAATTGGATGCTATACTTCATTATTATTAAATTCAGATCTAAATCTGCATCTGCTTCCAGGAAGCTTTAGGAATTGATCACACTGTTCCTTATTCTGTGCCTAATCATAATATAGCCAAACTGATATCTTTCTGAATCCCTGGGTATTTTCCATGTGTACCTATGCCTTTTTGTTGTGTTTAGACAAAGTATTCATAATGATTCACTCCTTTCCCCTCCAGAACTCCATAGCTTTTGAATAGGTTTCATTAAATCATTTCTCATCTATAAACCATACCCCCTTCCACATTGCTATCTCTTTCTTCACCGACTGTTGCATTCCAATCCCCCTTCAATATCAAATGTTTCCCTCCAGGAACACCCAAAATTATGTCCTCTACCTGATAATATATCCTATTGACCTCAACCTCCCTGTGATTGCTTCATGGTACCCAAGTTCCTGCCATGTTGTTGTTGGGAATCATACTTCTTAGACCTAAGTCCATCATTGTAGCATATGATAAATTATTGAGATGGTTGGTTCAGTTTTAACTTAAAATAAACAAGATTATCCATCACTTGCTCTATTTTTACCATGCTTCTCCCTACCTTTCTATTTGATTGCCACCCCTTGCTGGTTCTCTTCCTCTCTTCTGTGCATTACTCAATGAATGTCACTCCATTAATTCTCTTTATCCTTCTATCTCACTTTGCAAAGTATTTATCTTTCCTCTCTGCATTTCTCTCTTTATATTCTCTACTTTCCCTGTGTATAATATAGTCTGTGCATTCAAAGTCCCAATTGTAACTAGTAGACTACTTTTCTGTGCTGCTTCTGCATTATCTTTTCAAGGATTTCATGAGTTAATGACTACTGAAGACTTCCCTCTCCCATTGCCAGGTAAAACACATGACTAATTCGGCTGAGTCCCGTTGTTACCAAGACAGGATCTATGTCCATTATAGTAGCATGTAATAAATAATTGCGGTAGTTTCCCATTACCTTCCTTAATAGTTGTTTTTAGTGTGATACCAATTCTCAATGACCACTCCACCTGGGTTAGACACCCTTTGCAGCCATGTAACCAAGAAACAAATCTTGGGTGGACTACAATTGGTGTGTGCATGTACTTGTATATACTACATACATATTCCACCCACACATACATTAAAAAGATAAATTATAGTACACATACCTTTGCTATGTCTGAAATGAAACTTAAAGCTTTATATTCTTAAATTACAGCCAACCCATTTTCATTTTGGGATTGTTAGTACTAATCAGATGAAATATTCCAGCAAAGGCATTTTCTTGGTGGACTATTATAATGCAATTTAATGATGGCCATGCTAGAACATTTGCATTTTGGTAGAGATGATATTTCCTTTGACCATCCTCACATTCAGGGCATAGCTCTGCTGGATGAGTAATAGTCAATCCTTATTTCAAATTATATAATTTTATCACTCAATTACAAAAATATTGCACAACATAGTACCATATTAACATGCTAGAAACTAGAAAACAGCCCACATATCATGATTAATACTGAAATGGGGTTATTTCTCAAATCTGAACAAAAAGTGTGAGTAAGTGAAGAATTCTTTCTTCTAGTTTGACTGAAATAGCATGCGGAAAGTTTTTTGTGAATGTCTTTGAGGAATATATGGGCACAGGTTATACATACATCTTAGGTAATGTACGGCCCACTCTACAGTATAGCTCTGTGTCCAATATAAGATTGAATTGGCAGACTTTATTAAATAAACTCAGAAGGTAGTGTACAATATATCTCTGTGAGGGTTCAAACTCACAGTTATTTAAAACTGAATTTGTGATGAGGTACTGATGGTACATCAGATGCCTTGAAAAAGTGATAAATTTTATGGCCTTTTTTATATTTGTGAGTGTATGTACTGAATATGTAGATCATGCTATACATATATTCATAAAAAATTAATTTAATGTCTCTTCTTCACTTGCACTCTGAAGGGTTTTGGCATAATGGTAATATTTCCAATTGGATCATCAGATGGATTTGGCTCTCCTTCAGGTACTCGCAATGAATACCTTTGCATCAAGCATGCAAAGAATAAAAATACATTGTTACGTGCTAGGGATTCTCCAAGGCATGATCGCTTCCCTGAAAAATGATATATTTGATGAGTGCCTGGAAATTCACTTTTCTTATAAAATCATGGATATCAAGGTTCAGAATTTTGTATAAATTTATCCATGAAATGCTCATGGAACTATAAAAACTTATTCTTTAATTGGATATCATAAATTAAATGCCTAGTACTGTCATGTTCAGCTAAAATTATATTTTTTAAATTTACATAGACTTTACAATAAAATGAAACTTGTAACATGGATAACTTACCTATTCCAAATGGTATTAAAGCTTCATGCCGAATCAGCTTTCCCTCATCATTCAGAAACCTCTCAGGTCTGAAGTTTTGTGGATCACCCCATATATCAGGATCATGATGCAGCTCGTACAGGTTGAGGAAAATCTGTGCATTCTATGGAAAGAATTTATAATTTCGATGCATGTTTTAAATATCTGTCAGTTATGAATTATTTGTTAATTATTCATACATTTGTAGGTAGGTAATGGAGAGGAATTCATAAATTGAATCTATGTTTTTAACCATTGGCCCAGTTTTATTGACAAAAATTAGTAAACCAGATTTGGTGTGTTTGATTGCTCAGATGTAAAATTGAATTGTGGAATAATAATACTTTTGTCCTTAATTATGCTTAAAATTAATGAAAAAATATATTCAATTGAACATCTTAAGGGTTAATAAAGAAAAGTACACATATTAGCATTATATTTATGAGAGAGAAATCTTTTAACCAGTAAATACTGATCCCTTATTCATTTAGCATTCTTTGATTAATTATCCATTCATCAATACATCCATTGTTTTTCATCAACCTTGCAAATAATTTTGCTGCAGAGTTTGATGCCATTTACTGAAATAACATATGGAACATATGGGACTGAAATTTTCAAGTGAAATAATGGAATAATTTATTGTTTCTCTGATAACAAAATTGTGACATGGTCTGTTATGTATATAAAGATCCCATTATGCATCCATTTCTTATCTGTTTTTCAATACATAATAAATGAAACAAATTTAATGGATTCCAAGAAACTACGGGATATGCTGTGACAGTAGCTTTTCATGGAATCAACTGCTAAATATGTATTACAATGCAAAAATTTTAGAGTGTAGGAATCATTAGAATTGCTATGGATCACAATCAAGCTTTTTTTAAAGAGTTACTATAGTATTTCACTCCAAATCTAGATTTTCATTACCTCAGTCCAAATTCTAGTGTCACAAATCTCTCAATCTAATAAACTTAGAATAATATTTTTCAATGGAATTGGCATTATCATAAGAATAATCTTTTTTTAATTTCTATGATGACCATACTTTTTAAAATGGCATTCTTACAACATCAGACCCAATGATAAGTGAAAGAAATAAAATTAAAGAATAGATTTACCTTTGGAATAACATGGCCTCTAAACTCAGTATCCTTCATAAAATGTAGAGGTGCATGAGGAACAGACATTGGCACAACAGTGCTGCACCGAAGAATTTCCAGAACTGTTGCCTCAGTGTATGGAAGTCTATGACTGAAAAATTATTACATGTATAAATGTTATGCACAGATGTGATAAGTGACAAATTTTGTTTTGTTGTTGGTATTCTACTACATACAAGTAAAATAAGCTTTGGATGAACATAGTTTATGCAACCAGTACAATGATACATTTCTTTACTTCTCCTAACAAATAACAATGATATCTGGTAGCACAATAAAATTCAACATACTCTCTCTCTCCTTTCATTCTATCCAACATGCCTATTCAATTCCTACCACTTCCTTGCTTGCTTATGCTCTGCCATTTCTCACAGCCTTTAAAATCCCATTTCCTGACAAAATGCTTGGATTACATCTTTTCTGCCTCTTTGGAATTTCTCAGAACAACCCCAACCATGCCTGGAACTTATTTTGTTTGTTTTCCCTTTTGTCCAATTCACCTTTTTCATTTTTCTCCACTCCCAAGTATGAGAACATGATATTTCTACTAATTATCTTTCTACAATGATTATGATTATGTAATAAATAATTTTTTAATGTTAACTAGTCTCTTTTTATGGCCCATCAAAGGTTGAAAGAAAACTGTCCTTGTACTTGTAACTTGCTTTACATATTTTAGAATGGCTATTACTCTGGTCAAATCCATTGAATTTCAGTCTATCTCAAGTCTCTCACATGGAAAAGTGAGAGACTTGGGATATCCCAGTGTTAGAAAAAACTGGTGACCCCACTTTTTATTCCAAGGATGAAATTTGATTACTGTGATGATGTATGCTTGAACAAGCCATGCCACCATGGTGATCAAGTTCATTCCCAGCCTCTGCTTAGGCTGGGAAGCATAGTTTGATATAAGAGAGTATAATATTAATGCCTATTAGACATTTGTATCATACTATCTTATACCAAAATGTTTTTCAACCGATTGCCTTTAACTTAGAGAGGTGAACTAGGGCTAGCTTTTGATGTAGATATATGTTTAGTCAAAAATAAGCAAATTATATTATACTATTGTTACTAGTGTTGATTACTCTATTGCAGAATTCAAGGTAAACTTGAAAAAATTATCTTTCTTTTGTTCTACTTTCTATGTACTAATTGTAATGTACTGCATTTACATGGATGTAGACAATGGTTTAAGAACTTTATGATAAAGTAATTAGGCCAACAAGGTAACATATAAAAAGAGAACTTAATGTAGAGGAATATAGCCTACCTCCAGACTTACTTGATGATGAGATAGAAAGGGCATTAAGGGAGATGAAATCAAATAAGGCTGTGAGGGTGGACAACATTCCTGCAAGACTTCTGAAAAGGTTTAGGAAAATGGGGAAGATAAGTCTATATGGACTGATTCGTAGTATCTATGAGGAAGGAATCTGGCCGGAAGACTTAGTGAGATCACTGTTAGTACCTATTCCAAAAGAGGTATCATGTGAGGACTACAGAAAAATAAGTTTGATATTCTACGCAGCTTAAGTTATTGTCAGGATCATCAACAAAAGGATGGAGAGTAGAGCAAATCATTACTTAGGGGATGATCAGGTTGGGTTTAGGATGGGGAGAGGCACATGTGATGCCATTGCAGCGATGAGATCACCAATCGAGAGGAACATAAAATACAATCAGGATGTATTTGCCTGTTTCTTAGATTTACAAAAGGCATTTGATTGAGTGAAATGGGAAAAACTAATGAATATATTGCAGAAAATAGGAATAGATTGGAGAGATAAGAGGGTAATCCTTTAACCTGTACATGTCTCAGACTGTTCAAATGCAAGTGGGGGATGAAAAGTCCAGATGGGAAATGTTAGGCAAAGGTTGAAGGCAGGATTGTCTATTATCACTGTTGATATTCAATGTACATGTATATTTGGGGGAAGTGATTAAAGAGGGATGGGAAGAACTGAAGATAGGAATGAAAGTAGGAGGGGAATTCGTAAAATCAGTTAGGGTTGCTGATCACCAAGCTCTAGTTTGTCAGTCAGCCTAAGGGGTTGCAAGCATTGCTTAGTGAATTGGAAATTCAGTGTGACAGATATGGGATGAGAATCAATATTAATAAAACAAAGGTTATGCGATTTTATAGAAAGAAAAAGGCTAAGCTAAACATTAAAATAGGAGGCCAAAACCAAAGCAGGTAGAACAGTTTACGTATCTCGGAAGTGTTTTGGACCAACACGGTCCAAGTAGTAGGTACTTAAGGAGAAGAATTGCGCTAGGCAAAGAGGCTTTCACAAGGAGGAGGGAGTTGATGAGAGGAATGTTGAGTAAGGATGTTAAGAAGAGACTCGTAAAAACTTTGATATGGAATGTAACTATGTACAGCACGGAAACGTGGTAATTGAAGCAGGAGGGTAGACGTAGACTGGAGACTTTTGAAATGTGGGCGTGGAGAAGAATGGAGAAGGTGAAATGGACCAAGAAGAAAACAAATGAGGAAGTACTTGTTATGGTGGGTGAAGAGAGGGGTTTGTTAGGAGAAATCCTATAGAGGCAGGAAAAGTGGATGAAGGGCATATTGGTCGGTAGTGGGATGTTGAACACTGTAATAGAAGGGAGAGAGAATGTTAGACAAAAGAGGAAAGGGCAGGTAGAGGATAGGGATGTTGGATGGGATGTAGGGAGGAAGGAAGAACCCAGTGATGGAGAGGGACTTGATGTAGAGTAGGTTGCTGGATTGTGCTTTGTTAGGAGTCACAAAATATTTATTTGGTAGTTGTGTCCATCCAAAACCTACCTTAACCGGAGGATTACTTAATAATAGTAACACAATGGTTTGAAAGCATCATAAATTATATGATTTCATAATTACAGACTAATGGATTGCCTTACTTTCATCTCTCATAAAACCACGTTAGTGTTTGGGAGGAAGTACTCAGTTGAGCATAGGTACATCCCTTGTGAAAAAGTGTAACGGTAAATGTTGATAAAATAGTAGAGAAATAATCATACAGACCTGTCTCTGTCCTGAAAAGATGGGAGTCTATCATTACCAATGATGCTATCCATTTCCTCCTGAACTTTGCTTTGCACTTCTGGGTTGAGAATCATATATAGCAACGAAAATACAATAGTGTTGAAAGTTGTGTCATATCCAGCTGCAAACAAATCCAGGCCTACTCCAACTAGCTGATCATCTGTAAAGAAGAAGGTAGGCATTGTTGATAATTGGGCTGTCAGTGACAATTTGTGATAATAATAATTGACACTCAACAGAATGAACTGATCAAACAGTAAAATTTCCTAATTAGAGCTCTTAAGATAGGAAAACTACACAAAACAGGCTTTATTAAAAGGATATTAATTGTAAACTGGGCAATGGCAATAGAATTTCCTATCTGGATTCCCGCGCAGATTCTTGGTAAATAATTAGATCTCTAATACTCTACTTAACAATGTATTGCCAATTGTTATTGTGACCTCTGCTTGCAATTTGTTCAATGAATAGGATACCAATTTCAGTGGAGTACTTTGCAGATGTAGTTTTAATTTATTCAATACATATGAATTGAATATGATCAGGATGTCTTGTTGTGCTCCATGGATTTTTAGAAGATGTTTGACCATGTAGAGCAGTCACAGTTAGTGGTATTAGAACAGAATATGGGAGCAGACTGAAGGATTTGCCAACTTATTCAAAGCTTGTGTATGAATCAGATGACACAGGAACAAGTAATAGAGGGGGAATCAGCATGCACAGTGATAGGCAGGGAGATTAGGCAGGTTTTCTCATTATTACTAGTACTTTTCAACATATTTGCTGAGAAAGTTTTAAAGCATAGAATGGGAAAGCCTTGATGAGGAAATAAAATTGGGCAGTGAGATAATTAAGTCATTTAGGTTTGGAGATGATGAAGAAATAGTGAGCCAGACAGCTAGGATAGAAAATTAAATAAAATAATAATAACAGTATTATAGACTACTCTGGTGTATTTCTCAAATTTTAATGGCAACACAAAAAATCCTTTTAAATAAAAATTTTTCATTTGTATTGAGGTGTGATCTGGTAACATGTATTCTGTTAAAAAGAAAGACTATGCCAGACATTTACCAAGGCAGATATTTTGTGGTTTAAAAACGCAGCTGAATTCTATGAATTTGTTCCACCACAATAGCCATTTTCAGGCTTTGCTGTAGATCCATAGCAAAGTATTTTACATCACATGTTCCTTGGAAAAAAAATGATTTCTTGATCCAGCGCACCCTGAAGAAATGTACCATTTTTGTGAATCACGGTCAATTGAAAAGATCAGGTAATAATAGGCATCTCTTGTCTTACTTCCTTTTTCTACTTCCTTGCCTTGAGCTACACATATTGACCCTTTTTTGCTTTGAATTTGCTATCTGCATTTTTGCAGGATGTAGATAACTCATCTATCCCTTCAGTACACTCCTACCTTTTGTGGAACAGTCATTATTTGTGCCACTCTGTCAAATGCCTTCTCCTAATCCATGGAGCATACAGATATAACCTGGTTATACTCTGTTCCATTCTATTGTGGCTTCACTATTGCTTTGGCATCATGTGCGGCCATCCCCTTTCTAAATCTAAGCCTATTGTCCTGTAAGCAGTCATTTGCTTACAGGACATCTCCCTCCATCCCTTTGTTGCTGATCCTAAGCTGTTTGTGTCGTCAAACTAATTGTGCCATAATATTCACATAAGACTACTTTATCATTTTTTAGTATGGAAAGGTCTAACCTTTGATTAATTATTTTCACAGTCAAATCCAGGAAATTTAAGGCACCATCTCTTTCCAACTCATTTGTGAATTGTATACATACATCTTAAGAATTTCACTGAGTCAAAAAATGGTCTAATTGTCATGAGCACATGAGCATTGAACCAGTCATAACACAGAAGATGTCGTCTACACATTGGAACCAAGATAACACATTTTTTTGGATGGTTTAAAGCATAAAATCAAATTTAATCATAGGTTTGACCTTCCCATATACAGAAAAAAGTGTTATTCCAACTATATTATCCACTCCACATCCAAGTATCACCATTCACAAAAACGCGCTGCCTTTCATTCCCTGTTACACAGGGTATGTGATATTCCAATGTCACCACAGAAAAAACAAGAGGAACTCCAAATTATTAAACAAATTGCAGTCAACAACAGTTACAGGAAAATAATGATTGACAACAAATGCAACAGAAAACAAACACGATAGCCCAGAAATCCATATACCACACTTCTACACTTAACAAGCACCGATGGCAGAGAATTCCATTTATTGGCCACATTTCACTCAGGATTCAACATATAACTCTCCAAAAACAAAATCAACACAGCTCTTTACAACACACATACTTTAAAAAAACATATTAGGTTCACCAAAAGACAAAATTGACATAATGCAACAAAGCGGGGTTTATAAACTAAATTGTATGGACCGCAATGCCATCTATATTGAACAAACAGGGAGGAGATTTGATATTAGGATCAACGAACACCATTCATGCTTCATAAAGAAAGACAACATATCCCAATTTGCCGAATACCTCTTAGATAAAAATTGCAGCAGTAACTTCACAGCAGACATTCTTCACACTGAAATGAAAGGACGCTGGTTGAATGCTTTGGAGGAGTTGGAAATTTGGCAATCCCTTCAGTCTGACAGGTTTGAGGTGGTCAATGAAACATTATACCTCTCCCATTCCCCCCTCCTAAAATTCTTAAAAGACTCCAATATCTTTCCGTACCAACTTTACCCCCAACAAGGCAGTGATGATCATCGACCGTCCCTTAATAAAGGCCAAACCATTGCCGACAAACACCCCTTCTAATTTAGAACACAATGTGTTTGTTTTTTTTCTGCTACTATTTCTAAGAACGGTGGAGTGTTTCATTGTGTTTTTCATTTAATTATCACTTAATTAATATAAACTTTCACAAATTTGGGCCAGTAACCTTCCAATACATAGCCTCCCCTCCCCTTGACCATTAATAGGCTACTGCACCTGAGCTCAACTTACCCCATCTCCCTTACTCCCCTCTTGGAGCCAGACTATATAAGTTGAAAAATGTTGATGTATGTTACCTGATGATGATGCGCAGCATCCAAACTATGGTCATGAAATTTTAAATTTTTGTGGTGGAAATCTTAAGTTTCTTTTTACCCTCATAATGATTTTGATTGAATATTTAATTGAGTTACAGGAGTAAAAGAGGCTCTGAAGTGGGAATTTGCAAGTACTTAAAAGTTTTAGGCAACAGCATCATGTGCTTGGATTCATAACCTTGTCACTAGTTAGATATTTCCTGAAAAAGTTACATCTATTCTAAAATAATTATATTTTCCAAAAGTCATTCGTTTATTTGAAACCTGCCTATTTTCCTTTGGGAGAACTATGAAGTTGTTCCTAATATATGATAAAATTATTATTTTTAGTGAGATTATATGCCAATTTATTACATGTTAGTCCTTTCAAAAAATAAAATGATTAATGTGATGAGAAGTTTGTATTAATAGTGATTGTATGGGGAAATAGTGAAATTAATGAAGTGCTTTTTGCTGATTGGCATACTGCCAAATGGCAGCAAAGTGAGGACAATCTGGGTTATGATCATCTGAGCATTTGAATATACGATGATTATGCAATTCCATAGGGTCACTTCTCGTCATGGGACAAATTTATCCTTTCCAGAGGCATTTTTTAGATCTGCCGCTACACTCATGAAATACAAAAATAGTGAACCTACTGAATGAGTGAGGCCTGTATGGATAAAACTTATGAGAAAATATTCCATTAAGACGATTCCCTGGGAACTATTATATACCACCTACTCTGCCTAGCTCCACCAAGGAAAGAACGAAACCTGCTCTTATTAAAGTTGCTCAATTTCCCCTTCTGCGGCTGGCACTATCCCTCTTTGGGAGTAGAAATGCTTTAAGATAAAAGTCATTTGGGGTACTACTGACTGATATGCTTAAAGTTCCATTGTATTTTACTCTTTGTTGATCTTTTTACTACAGTTCCCTCTCTGGAACCCTACTTCTCACATGTGGCAAAAAAGGAGGGTGTCATGTCTCAGCCTTTATTGCTGCCAAGATATTAAAATGATTTAAATAATAAAATCATAGACATCATAGCAGTAATCTAGATTCACTATTTAATTAATTGGAAATATTATTATCAATTTATTGTGATGAACATATTTTTTATTAAATTTCAAAGTATGATAATGCACGACAGAGGGGGTGAAAAATATGTTCTCACCAGTCTACCATGCAAATATACTAGGTGCATCCACCGCAGCAAAAGGGTTTAATGATGATTCATTGAAATCGTGTCACTCAAACACGAATTAAGTTATATATAACAAAATAAACTTTATATTCCTATCTTTAACAACACTAATTAAATTAAGAAAATGGGCTAGAGGGACTTTACCCTTACCTTTACATCCTTACCCTTAAGAGTCCGGTTCATAATTAAATACCTATTATAATTTTTTCATTAACCTGCTTTGTGATGATTTCAAGGCACATAATTAAAACCATAGGGTTGTGGTAGTCCTGGGAGTAGAGCATTGGACTACTGACTGGAGGGCCCGGGTTGAATTCCTGGGCAAGTCACTCTGGGCACCTACTGCCCCACCCAAGCTATGTGATTTTTTTCCTGAGAAACCATAACCAGCACAGGGAAAGGAACTGGCCCCCCTACCCTGATGTGTGAATTTCACGTGCCATCGGGCTTAGTACTGGGTAAACTCTACCATCACCTACCTAATTAACCTTCGGGTTGATTATTTTGTTAATGGTTTTTTAATTAGATTTAATCCCTGAAATTTACATTTTGAAAATCATCCTAGCTTTGAACGGCATTTGAATATTTCAACATATTTATATATGTTTCCTAAATTAAACCTCACTTTTTTAAAGTAAAAGTACATATTTTCCAGTTTCATTGATTTATTTTAGACCATTTCCTCTAAATGTTAACATATGGTGTCCACATTATGATAAACAAGGTTTTTACCTGTGAATGTGGAGCCAGGATCATCCTTTCTCTTTTCCTTTTCTGCTAAATAAATATCAATGAAATCTCTAGGATTTTCAATATCAATATTCTTCTTGTGTTCCTGTACATCTTTCTGAAAGGAAATGGCAAAACCGAAGTTCATATTATTAAAGTTCAGTAATAGAAGATCTTTCAATTATGTACATAACTTATTCCAATTGCTTTCCATATCGGTTAAGGTAGCTTGCACATACCTTAATAAATGATTTTACTTTTTCTCTTTTTTCACAGTTTGCCATAGCATCTGACAGGAATGGAAACATGGCAACTATTTTAGGGAATGCCAGCTCCAATTTTCCTCCAATTTCATTCCCTGCAATTACTTCCTTGATGTAATTCAATAATTGGTTGAGGTATGGATCAGAAAAGCTATACCTTCTACCAGCCAAAATGTGCCATATTACATTTATGTTTGCTGTTCCTAGTATTTCATGGACAACTATCTGAAAAGGAAAAGAATAAATTATGATTAAATGAGACTGAATGGAAGAATATATATATATATATATATATATATATATATATATATATATATATATATATATATATATATATATATATATATATATATATAATATTTAATATTCTATGCTACAATATAATGGGCAGGACTAGGGTATAACTTGGAAATGAGGAAAGAGTAATTATTGAATTAAGGATTAGCCCCATGTTTGAGGGAGCAGGGATGTTTAAGTGTAATGAAAATTGTTGAGTCTTGGTTGGTAGAATGACTAACAACCAGAGTATTGGTAATGTCATATTTTATTGACTATGTGATATACACAACATGAGCTAGAAAGTAGTGGATAATAATGGTATAAAAATTATCAAATGAAAGATTGTGAGTGAGGTAATACTTTGGAACTTGAAACTGAGAAAGGTATTTGGTGGTTGTTAATGTGAATGGAAAGGAGAGTAGAAGCTTCACCTATGCATAAAGAGGGGCACTGGTGGCACTGTAATAAGTAGGTGACCTTTTTCGAATATTAGGTTCAGTGTGATGAAATTTAAAGTGAAATTTGATTGTTTGGACAGGTGAAAATGGAAAGTGGATAAGAAGAAGTGTTTTACAACATGACTTGGGTATGACCCTAGAGTTTTGGAGGAGGGAGCTGTGGGTGGAGGGCAGTGGTAAAGCAGAATGTTGTGAAGGCTGGCATTGTCTATAATAGACAGTGGAGCATTTAGAAACAAAGTTTAAGAGATGATGGGAAGGGATGGGAAAAAGTTTTCAAATAATTTGGTCACCTTATGTACTATATACCAGAGAAAAACAAGGAGCAGAGGTTCAATCATGTATCAGTTTTGGATTTAGGGCAGGGCCTGCATGAGGAAGAGGTAGGGATATTGGGGTGATTAAGAAGGGAAAGTCGATAGCCACATTTAAGGAGGGAGGATTTGAGGTTATCTAAACGATATTAGTGTGATGAATGATTAATGGAAATCTGATAGGCAAATCCTAAATGTGGCACAAATATGGATGGGTATTCGAAAATTAATAGGAATAATATGAATGGTTAGTGTATGAAGGGTGGGAGTTCATGAAATGGAGATACTGGTGGTACGCTTATTATAAACTGAGGCAAAGAACTGGTGTTTGGCAAGGGAGATTTCAGTGTCTAAAATGGTAATATAGGTGCCAGAGGCAAAGGAGGTGAATGATGTGGAGAAAGAGGAGTTGAATTGGGAAATGAATTTGGAGTAAGACTTGGAGTCAACGATTTGGATTAAAAATATCTCTATCATCAATGAAACAAACCCAAGAAAGTTGTTCCATAGCCTGGGAAAAGCAGAACTCTCCCTCAAGAAGGACCGTCAACAGGTGTGCATGTAAGGGAGCTGATATTACACCCATGGCAGTACCTTTTATTAGTAGGATTAATTTATCTTTGAAGGAGTATACATTTTTTCCTGATGCAAAACAGATCACGTTGAGGAAGAAATTGGTGGAGGGGATGAGGTGAGTCGAGCATTGAGAAAGGCAATGCCCAAGTGCAGAAATGCCTTCACTGTGGGGAATGTAAATGTGTAAGGAGGGTACATCCATAGCAGCCATTATTACATTGCTTTGCAGAGGGAGTTGGATACTGCAGAATTTGGTATTTGTTGACAAATACTGCAGAATTTGGTATGTGTTGCAAATGAAGGAAGAAAGTGCAGAGACTAGGGATTTAAGATGGAAAACAATGTAATCAGAAATGTATTCTGTGAATGAATTGATATTTGAAATAATAAGTTAGCCTGGGTCTTTAGGTTTTTTTATTTTGGGAAACAGGTAAAAATGGAAAGTATATGGGTTGGAGGCAGAAAGAATGGTGATATCAGCTTTCGTTAGCTATTTCTTGGGTCCATGGGTTTTGAGGTATGGGGATATTTGTGACTATAATACAGGATTCATGGGAAATAGGTTGATAAAATGAAGTATTATTTCACTCGGCCAGCAGGCTTACATTAGAAAGAGAATATAACATGGATAGAGATAGCTTATGCCCAGGCACATTCGATGGCAAGATAGAGAAGGTATTAAGTGTTTAAAATCAATAATGCTATGGGGGCAGATGACATAACCATGGAACTATGGATAGGCTTAGAAAAATGGGGTTGGAAGAGTTTTTATGGACTAATTCATTTATATGGACATTTATGAGGGATGTATTTGGCCCTAAGCTTCATTAGCTCATAATTTCAATCCCAAAACAGGAAATGATCCATGTTTGAGAATTATTGAACAATAAGTTTGATTTTGCTCGGAGATAAAGTAGTAATAAGAATCATCAATAAAGGGATGTAGTGTAGTATGAATAATAATTCAAGGGATGGCCAGTTTGGGTTCAGAAAAGGGGGAGACATGTGCCATAGCAGTAATGTCACCAATAGAGAGGAACATAGAATAAAATCAAGATGTATTTGTTTGTTTCATGATGAAATTCAATAGAATATATTCTGTCAAATTAATTAATGTATTGGAGAAAATAGGTGTAGATTGTAGATATTGGATGAAAGACTTTTCAGCCACCTCTACATGTCTCAAAGTGTTCAGGTGTCAGCGATGGGTGGAGAGTCGGGATGCTCAGTAATAGGAAAAGGGGTGAGAAATGGGTGTCCTTATCACCCGAGCTTATCAAAATATGTGTGAAGGAAATGTTAAAAGAAGCATGGGAACTACTGGAGGTAGGAATGAAAGTCAGTGAACAATGCATAAAATCAGTTAGGCTTGCTGATGGTCTAGGTTTATTTTTCCATTAAGCCATTGAGTTTCAAGCATTGCTGAGTGCCTTGCAAAGTCATTGTGATAAATATGGGAAGAGAATAAATATAAACTAAACAAAGGTTGTTCAGTTTTCCAAGAAGAAAAAGCTAAATTAAATATTAAAATTGACGTTCATGAACTACATTAAGTGGAACAGTTTACCTATTTCGAAAGTGTTTTGGACCAAAATGGTCAAAGTATTAGAGAAATAAGAACAAGAATCACATTATGTAAAGAAGATTTCAAAAGGAAAAGAGAATTCATGATAGTGATGCTAGTAAGTATGTTAAGAAAGACTTTTTAAAGATTTCATTTAGATCTTGGTTTTCACAGTGTGGAAACATTGCCTTTGAAGCAGGATAAGCATAAATGGAGGCTTTTGGTATGCAGAGAAAGATGGAAAAGGTGAAATGGATTGGAAGGAAAACAGACAAGGGAGTACTGGACAAGGTGGTTGAGGTGAATGGGTAATCTGGAAAAATCCATAGGAGGCTGGACAGATGGGTGCAGAGTATTTTGATTGGCAATCAGTTTTTGAAAACAGTAAATGAGGGGGGAAAATTAGGCAAGCAAGGAAGGGTTATATATAGGATATGCATGTCTATTGAATGAAAAAGAAAGTAACTAAGAGGAATTGAAGTGGGGCTTATGAAGAGGGTGTTGGGTGTCCGGATGTTTTTTAGGAGAGGAAAGGGGTGTTATTTTTGTACCATTGATTAGCCTTAGTCCATCAAAAATGCACTTAACACATATAACAACAATAAAAACTAAAGTTTTTACCAGTCCTTTCATAATATCTGTACTTAGTGTTTCTGGCATCAACTCCTGCTTCTTTGTGAAATTTTTTTTACAAGATGAAATTTTTCTTTTAATGCCTAATAGTTTGCACAATATCTTCTTAAACACTTCCTAAACAGTTGAACTCTTCTATCTGGTCTAGTTCAGCTCCCATGACTTCAATGTAAATTTTAGCCTTCATATATATTAAGAATGCTGTTACGTTTGTTTTCTTATGATTAATTCTCATCCCCAACCTAACAAAATGATTTTGCCACCAAGCATATGTTATAACCCTCTGCTGATTGGCTAAATGGCTTGGTCATTCCTTAATCTAACTAAATCTAAGACTTCCAACAACAACTTTCATAGTCTCCAGAACTCTGCTTACCTCCTTTACCATTTCCTCCCCAAAACACACAGTCACTTGGAAAGAGCAGTTGATAATGCACAGGCATGTTGTATTCCCCTGCCTAGCACTGCCCATCCCAGGTTATCATTCATTATCTGCACTTGTTTTTTCTGATTATTAATAGAACCGGTCATATCTCTCGCTGGAATTGTGTCCAAGAAAACAAAAAATAAACTACAGCATAATGGTCAGTTCTAACACACATTTTATGGAGGAAAATATATAAGAGCCTCTTGTTATCTCCTGCATACATTTGTCTTGCCATCTTTGACTTGCAAAAGTGGCAAAGTGTCATTTTCTTTTCTGTTTGTCACACATTTTTATCAAAATTTAATTCATTTATTAATTTAGAAGCATGTCAAGTAGCTAGTAGAGAGTATGATTATTTTAAATGTCTGTTTATTAGTGTTTTGTTTTATTATTTTATATGTCGATATTATATATTGTATTTTCTGGTCATGTGATGCACACTGAGATTTTTCAGGTCAGATTTTATAAAAAATACTTGGATCAGGCAGAAAAAATCAAAATGTTTTGATGCTAACATTTAATACGAAGAAAGTTGAACTCTTTCATTAAAAATTGGCAGCTACATGTGTATCAATGTTTATTCATTGTAAAATACCAAAACTTCATTATGAGTGGGCCAAAACATCTTTCGGCTGCATTGTTGCTGTGCTCTGAAACATAGCTGAGACATGAATTTGAGTTTAAATGTAACATTGTATCACAATTTTCTCTCTAAAGGTCCCATGAGATTATAAAAGTTTAAACTTTTTTATGCGATGCATACTTTCTGCTGATATTTTGATATAATCAAAATTTGTACTAAAAGCTACTATTACTATTACTACTATGTACTATTTTTTATGCCTATATGGGATCGTAGATTTTTGCGGCGTTCAGATGAAAGACTCTCCATTCTCGGGATGTCACGGCGTAGGTTGTTTTTCTGACAACAGTTTCGCCCGTGTTTCAACGGGCGTCTTCAGGTCGAGCTTCGACCTGAAGACGCCCGTTGAAACACGGGCAAAACTGTTGTCAGAAAAACAACCTACGTGGTGACATCCCGAGAATGGAGAGTCTTTCTATGCCTATATTACACTCACATGCTACTTAAGGTTGAATGCCTGTATACTCCAAGTTTATCAGGAGATATACTATGTATTAATGTATTAGCCAAGGGGCAACATCCCCTTTAGCCTTATGTGTGTCGTCATAAGTTTCACAGCAGCACCGTATGTGAGATGACATTAAACATGCTATGTTATATGCATTTTTGATTTATATGGGAATTTTTTTTAGGGCCCTCATTCAATGAAATATGAAAACTTTGTTGTATACTAATGACTTAAAACAGTGATGTTATTGAAATTTGTAATCAGGGTAACCATTTTCTACACCTGATGTGGGAAATTTACTTAATATTACGTATTTTTCCAGCAAATTGGTTTTTCCTTGTAGGCTGAAGTTGTACACATGTACCCTCGGCTCATATGAAGCAGACTGATTTTAGAGTACATTTTGGAGTTAAAAAAGTGTGCTTTATGGGTCAGGAAATAAAGTACTTTAATTTTATTTCACTCACTGGCTTTGACCAACTCTTTTCCATTCCTTCAAGACTCTTGTCTACTCCAGCAAACACAGCCTCTATTTCTTCAATAGTTATGTTTTCCATGCTTGTTTTTCCAAATCCAAAGTCACGCAAATGGCGGAGTGTAAACCTCCGCTGTTCTTTCCATCTTTCTCCAGTGGTGAACAATATACCTGTCAAAAATGATTGAAGACTTATATTCACTCAAATTTCAACATGTATTTTCTCTGTACCAGAGAATTATTTTTACCTGTTCTCTTGAACCAAGGATATTGAAAAATTATTGATGTACTGGGCATTTCAAGGTGGTTCAACGAATACGTACCATTAACTGCCTTATCCATTTTGTGGTGGAAAAATAATGGCCTTCCAGATAGATCCTCACGGAAGGAAATCTCCTTGATTGCATCCAATCCTGAGACAAGGATAATGGGATTTGGACCCACAAAGAAGCCTGCCACTTCGCCAAATCGCCTTTTCATCTCAGTCATTGACTTGTACAGGTATGGTCCCCATGTACGCAGTTGATATATATTTCCAATAAATGGCCATATTGGTGGACCTCAATTATTAAATTTGGTGTAATCATTATTTTTCATACTAAGGTATTTTATTTAATAATTTTATAGATTAAAAATGAGTATGTTAAGTACTAGTAACAAAAATTTTCCAATATGATCATTATTACTCAAATTCATGGTGAAAAATACCTGAAACAGGTTAATCCTAGGCAGTAGAGTTTTCAATGCTTAGATCTAGGAAATTTTTCTCAAACTAGATACATTTTTTTGCAGAATGTATTTTCTGAATATTCCTAACATTTTTTCAACTTCTATTATACAAACTTGTACAATACTAATATTGAATATATTAAAGACAGGGGTTGCTGAAAAATTGATACATTATGCCCCTTGTATTCTTGATTTTAATTTCTTGAATATCATTGCAATTCTACTATTGACCATGGTAATGATAAATGATATTCCTTCACCATTTTCATCAAATGTCTTGCAAATAAAACCTCATGAATAACATTTATTTTTCAAAGGAACATGGTGACAAATTATCTGTAAAAGATAGCATGAAATTTTATCCTTACTTTAAGACTAGATAAGTGCAAGATAACATTTTTATAGCATTCACATACTTACTTAAAAAACAATGTTCCATAGTGGCTTAATTTAATGAAAAATTAATCAAATGTATCATTGCAAAATATACAAATAATAAATATTTGAGGTAGATGAAGAAGTAGGCCATCGTATTTATTCTGATGCATAATTATATCTATCATTGGACAATTAAAATGATTTTAAGACACTGGACTGGTACATTAAAACAACAATTTAATGAATAATGCTCATATTCTTTTAGGGAAATTTCAGCCTAAAGCAAAAGGGAGAGAGTGATTAGGCTGTATGATGGAAAGGGGGGGGGTGAAATTTTGTTCAAATAGGACAGATGATCAATGACTACTCAAGTATTTAACCTGGTTTAGTGAGGCTCTGTGGGAGAGAAAAAAGATTTGCTGAATTCTTGTAACATTGCTGGATAACACTCGATGAACTCCTAACGTTATACGAGGGTCCCCAAATTAAGGTCTCCAATTTTAGAAATAGAAAAAAATCATTTATTTTCTATGATATATGCATCATTTTGAAGATTGATTAATTATCTATTTTTCTACCTAATTGGTATTTTGGTAAATCCATTTTTGTAAACCCTGTGACAGTTTTTGTATGTCCATGTTGCACCAGCTCGCCGCCATGAACGAATCAATTCTTCATGTGAATATCTTGAATGCTCTGCAGATGAAGAGGATAGATTTTTGGAGTCGATTGTCATGAGTGATGAAACTGGGGCATTCCATTTCACACTTGAGAACAAATGACAATCATGTGAGTGGCGGCATCCCTCTCCCCCAAGCCGCGAAAATTCAAACAAACACAGTCTGCCAGTAATTCATAATCATGGCAAGATAAGTCATGGCAACTGTGCTTTGGGATCAGAAGGGAGTATTGTTGGTCAACTTCATCCTAGCTGGGACCACAGTAAATGCTGGAAGGTACTGTGAAACATTGAAAAAACTCAGACAGGCAATTCAGAACTGAAGAAGAGGAATGTTGAGCAAGGGCATATGCAATCTCCATGACAATGATCACCCACATGTTGCCCGCCAAACCATTGCTCTCCTGCAAGACTTTGGTTGGGATATTGTCAATTTCCCACCCTATAATCCAGACTTGGCCCCCAGGGACTTTCACCTGTTCCCTAAGTTGAAAGAACATTTGGCCGGAAGGCAATTCAGCTCTGACGAAGAGGTTGGAGATGAAGTTCCAGTTCAACGTTTTCTCAAGGACATGGTGGCTAGCTTGTAGGGGCATACAAAAACTGTCACAGCATTTTCAAAAATGCATCAGTCAAAAATGCAATTATGAAGAAAATAGATAATTGATCAATCTTTAAAATGATGTGTATATCATAGAAAATAAATGGCTTTTTCTACTTCTAAAAAAATTGAAGCCTTACTTTTGGGATTACCCTCGTACTTTATGTCCTTACTTATATTCTGATAAGATCTATGTCATATATATGTAGCCTAATGGATCAATAAATAGTATCCTTACAATCATTTAGTAATCACCAAAATTGCTAATAAGAAAGAGTATTTCACAACTTGAATAGAAATGGAGAGCGAAGATGTATGCGATGTGGTAGTTTTTGATTCAATAATGAGGGACGTTGCTTATTGGACAAAGCTGGGAAGTTTTTACAGAGGAGGGGATAAATGACATTGCCAGATGAGCCAGAACAATTTGAGATGCTAATATATTTGCCTTTTGCACTATAAAGAGGCAATGGATTTTAATATATCAGATTTGATTACGAGAGACCTGTTTTAAGAGTATCTGGAAAGTCAATAGGGCACTTCCAAGACAGAGGTTGACAGTGATTTGTTTATATGACATGTTGAGGAGTGGACATTTTAGAGTTAGAGAGAAGCTATGTGTCAGAAAAATAAGCCACATGGAGACATTTTTGTTTTTAGATAACATATAGTTACATATCTGCATATTTATGTAAATGCATAAAAAACAGAAAACACTAGCATACAGATAAGTTTTTGAGGGAATAGGGTAAAGGAACTGAGGTTTGAAACTTGAAGGGTCATTTTGTCCATGTAAATCTACTTTAAACTTTGCATTTTTTTGTTAAAATATGTTTCCTCCAATCAATTACAAATATGTTTTCAAATGATTTAGTGTACTTGATTATTATTATAAGGAGCTCAAAGAAATTTTAATGAACACCGTAGTTAAGAAAACTTACATGAGTATTACATCAAAATTTGCTAAGGGTGAATTTTCCTTCCCAGGATATTGAAATATTTAGGTCTAAATATTTGCGTCACCCAATGACAATTGGTATTTTTCCTTGTAGATGAAAGTGTGAAATGATATTTTCCATTTGAAGAATATACTGTTTCAATTACATCTGTACTTCTCATTTCCAAAATAAATTCTTGGTGACCTTTTATTGCAAAGGTGCCAGCACCATTGTCATTGCTGCATATTTACCTGGTGGAAATCTTGAAGGTTTAGCCAGTAGTAAGAGCCAAAGGATGTATATCAGGATTCCTGTGAGTATCAAATCAACAATCATTCTGCACCCCAATTTTAGTTGCAGTGTTTACACTTAGTCCAGAAGAATTATAAACCTGTGTGAGAAATAAATGTAAAGTGTTAAAATGACTTCTGAGTTTAAAACTTATGCATAAAAGGTTATCCAAATTTAAAATTTAGGATATATCTAACACCCTGGAAAGTATAAATGCCTAGAAAAAGTCATATTTCTTTTTCCTGCTCCTGTCACTTTGTCTGTCAAAAATCCTGAAACTCATTTTCTATGGATAGCTGTTCCTTTTTACTATAAGAAATTTAAAATAAATTTAAGGTATTTAAGGGCCTATTTTATTTCATATATGGGTCATATTTGTTTATCCTTAGTGAAGTTAGAGGTATGTATCAGATGAAAATAGGCATCTTGGGAAATTCTAGAGTCCTTAAAATATTCAAAGATATGTGTTTTGTTCTATTTCGGGAAACTGACAAAGAGAAAAATTGGAAATTTAGATACATAAGTAATGTAAGTTTAATATACAAATAGAAAAAAGTGCTAAAAATCGATTATTATCGAGTAAAGGTGATTCTATGTTTTAGAATAATCTACTTTTTCCTGTAATTTTTCCATTTTTATTTCAAGTTTACTCATATTAATCATCCATTGACTGAAGAAAATCTGAAAAATCATTATGTTTTAGTCTTTATGGTGAAAACAATGTGAATAGAATTTTAACTTCCCAGTATGTGGGGCTGAATTGAATCCATTTTTATTTGAAATTATACAAATAATATTGAGTTTTTGTCTTACTATCAAATCAGCTCAATCATGCTGTTTTTGTTCCCTGATATGCTTCAATGAATGTCCATAATAAGCTGATTTGATTGTAATTCTTTGTTCTTCAAGTATTTTCTGAGATCACACAGTAATTAAGAGTCACGGGTGTAGCTATTAGTTTGAGACTGCTAATGAAGCAAGTTCTAGCAAATATAGCTTAAAAACACCAATGTATATGGTGGTATCAGTATAGCAATTTGCCAAATTTGATGCTTCTTTTTAAATCTATACTTGGTTTTTATAATTACTGCTTCAAATTCACCTACAATTATGTACCATAATTAGGAACATGAAAGATTGTACCTTTATGACGATCTTATTTGGAGAATTTTTAAAAATGTGAATTCAATTTAATTTCTGGTTTGAGCATCTCTACTTGTGACCAAAATGGATTTCGATGGAATTAATCAAATCTTTCTTGGAAATTTACTTAGCTAAACTTAACAAAAGATTTTTAATTGTTAAGTTAAATCTCTGGACAGTATGGTTATGTCATGTGTGTGAATTAATATTGCTCGCTTTACTGCGCTTACAGCTTCTGATTTCATAGGCATGTACTTAATTTCCCTCCCATAGACTACAAGCTTGACAAGGTGAAAGGGCTTGGACATTCCGATGACCTTGGAGCTGTACTGGCGAGAGTAATGATAATTACTCCTGGTACGGTCACCCATGCTAGATAGTTCGAAGGTTGGGATTCAGACGAAAGGTAGTCCATGCAGCGTCAGTTCTTCAGAGAGGCAACTGAAAGGGCGTCTGGCCCCAGTGTGACGGCCATTGAGTGATGGTGTCACGTTAAAAACACTATTGAGGAAGGCAACGGGATAAATCCTCAATTATCATTCCCAAGATTAAAATGATGGACCCTACAGAGAATATGAGTCCGGCCAACTACGGGACTCGCACCAATCGGCCATGTGTCGTGCCCGGCAGCGGTAGAGGGTAGGCTTCCGCGGTCGCTATCCTACGAGATCCATGCAAAGGAAAAACGGCAGCAGCAGATCAGAGGACGCAAGAGAAGAAGACCAAATTATTTAGAATAGGATCTTGGAATGTCAGGACAATGTTGAGGACAGGGAAATTGGAGAATGTTAAGCAAGAGATGGATAGGGGAAATATAGATATTTTAGGTCTATGCGAGGTGAGATGGAAGGATAGCGGGGATTACCCGAGTAATAGTTAAAGAATAATATACAGCGGCGGGGACGAGAGCTAACGAGGGGTAGCCTTAATATTAAATAAAGGGATAGAAAGAAGCGTAGTCAACATAGAACAAGCACGGGTAGAATATTAGTAGTAGAGACAAAAGCATAACTGAAGAATTTGGTCATTGTACAGGTAAACGTGCCACCGAGGAATCATAAGAAGGAAGAATTCGATAGGATGTACCATCAATAAGAGGACATAATGGCATGTGTTCCTGCAGGGAAGCATTTGATAGTTATAGGGAATCGGAATGCGACGGCAGGCGAAGGAAGAGATGGTGCTGAGGTGGGAGACTACGGTTTAGGCGCGAGGAATGACCGCAGGGAGAAAGCAGTTGAGTTCTGCAGGAGACAGGGGTTAGTCATCACCAGTACTTGGCTTGGACACCAAATGAGGCGTAGGTAAACATGGAAAATGCAAGGTAACTCAGAAAGGTATCAGTTAGATTATATTATTTTAGGCACAGGTTTAGGAACGGTGTGATAGATTCGCACAGCTTCCCGGGAGCTGTTGCGGACTCTGATCACAATTTAGTTGTTATGAAGTGTGGCGTTCGCTTCAAAAAGATAAGGCAGGGGCGGCGGGGTGGGAAATGGAATATTGAAGCATTCAATAGATTGACAAGGAAGAGGTATCAGCAGGCTGTAGAGAAAATCATGGATGGCTGTTAAGTACTTGGTAGTATCGAAGAAAAATGGAAATGTACCAAAAAGGGATATCGAAAGCTGTAACAGACACTAAGGAACCGCCAACGCGAAAATGACCAGGAAACCATGGATCGCGGATGAGATTATTACAAAGATGGATGAGAGGAGAAAATGGAAGAATATAAACACAGAGTTAGGCAAAATGAAGTACAAAGAGTTAAACAATAATTTGAGGCGGGCAACAAATGAGGCCATATAAGCATGGTGGAGGACGCAGTGCGAGGATGTGGAATGTTTGCAGAGGAAGGGTGAAATTGGTGCGCTCTATAGCAAGGTTAAATCACTATCGGGAAGCTAGAAGGGAAGATCTATGCTGACAGTAAGAGATAAGGTGGTTAAGGTAAAAGTAACAAAGAAAAGATCCAAGAGAGATGGAAGGAATATCCAGAAGATCTGTGCGGCAAAGATCTTAGGCCAATAAGGTTGAACACAAAAGAAGAACATGACGTAAAGGCACATAGCTTACCTCCAGACATGCTTGATGATGAGATAGATAGGGCATTGAGGGAGATGAAACTATGTAAGGCCCTGGGGGTGGATAACATTCCTGCGGAACTACTAAAAGGTGTCAGGAAATGCGGGAGGAAGAGACTATATGGCCTGATTCGTAGTACCTATGAGGAGGGAATCTGGCCGGAGGACTTTGTGAGATCAGTTTTCGTTCCTTTTCCGAAAGAGGTATCATGTGAGGACTACAGAAAAATAAGTTTGATATCCTACGCAGCTAAAGTTATTCTCAGGATCATCAACAAAACGATGGAGAGTAGAGCAAATGGTTACTTAGGGGATGATTAGTTTGGGTTTAGGAAGGGGAGGGGTACGCGTGATTCCATTGCAGCAATGAGATCACCAATCGAGAGGAACATAAAATACAATCAGGATGTATTTGCCTGTTTCTTAGATTTACAAAAGGCTTTTGATAGAGTGAATTGTGAAAAAATAATGAATATATTGCAGAAAATAGGAATAAATTGGAGACAGTAGGGTAATCCGTTAACATGTACTTATCTCAGGCTGCTCAGATGCGAGTGGGGGGCGGAAAGTCCGGATGGACAATGTTAGGAAGAGGTGGAAGGTAGGGATCTTCGTTATCACCGTGGATGTTCAACGCACAGGTATATGTGGAGGAAATGATTAAATAGGCATGGGAAGAACTGGAGATAGGAATGAAAATAGGAGGGGAATCCGTAAAATCAGTTATGTTTGCTGATCACCAAGATCTAGTCTGTCAGTCAATCAAGGGGTTGCAAGCATCGCTTAGTGATTGGAAATTCAGTGCGACAGGTATGGGATGAGAATCAATATTAATAAAACAAGGGTTATGCGATTTTCTAGAAAGAAAAAGGCCAAGCTTAACATTATAATAGGAGGGCAAAAACTAGAGCAGGTAGAACAGTTTACGTATCTCGGAAGTGTTTTGGACCAATACGGTCAAAGTAGTAGGGACGTAAGGAGAAGAATTGCGCTGGGCAAAGAGGCTTTCACTAGTAGGAGGGAGTTGATGAGAGGGACGTTGAGTAAGGATGTTATGAAAAGACTCGTAAAAACTTTGATATGGTGTAGTTATGTGCGGCGCGGAAACGTGGTCATTGAAGCAGGAGGATAGACGTTGACTGGAGGCTTTTGAAATGTGGGTGTGGAGAAGAATGGAGAAGGTGAAAGGGACAGAGAAGAAAACAAATGAGGAAGTACTGGGTATGGTGGGCGAAGAGAGGGGTTTGTTGGGAGAAATCCTATGGAGGCAGGGAAAGTGGATGAAGGGGGTATTGACCGGCAGTGTGATGTTGAAGACTGTGATTGAGGGGAGAATGTTAGGCAAACGAGGAAAGGGAAGGAACAGGGTTGGGATGTTGGACGGGATGAAGGGAGGAAGAAAGTAATCAGAGATGAAGAGGGACCTGATGTAGACTAGGTTGCTGGATTTTGAGTTGTTAGGAGTCACAAAATATTTATTTGGTGGCTGTGCCCATCTAAAACCTACCTTAAACGGTAGATTACTTTATGATAATAATATTTAATTTTTCATGGGATATCTTGGGCGTAGCTAACTCTGTTACCAATAGCTATGGCTTTATTATGATTGAGGTATCCACAAAGTGTGACGTGAATTAGAGGCATACTTAAGGGTTTCGATTTTATATTGTTTTAAATGGTAGTATCATTAAAATAAAAAAGATATGGACAAATTAGTATATTATAGACTAAAACAGATAATTAATGACTCATTAGAAAATTAATACATTTTCTAATGCTATTTTTAAAAACAAACTTTTCAGCATTTTACCCCATGGGAATCAAATGCAAAGAAATGAACATCAAATAAATTAAATTAAATGGGGATCAGGTTGGTACAGTGGCTGGTGCCACTGCACCAGCGAAGATATCCACTGTTAGGGTCCTGGTTTGATAATGGCAGAATTTTTCAAAATTATTACAATTCCTATTTGGGTACAATTTGGACAGTAGCTGAAGTAAAGTACCTTGTCCATAAGGTGGCACATTAAACTTTGATGTAGACTTTGTTAGGAGTAGACTAATGGCAAAATCATCTCTTGATCCTTCCTAAGATCAGGAGTATTGCCGTATTGCCTGAATGTCCATTCTCTACCAAAACACCCCTAATCAAATATGGTGGAAATAATTTCAGTTGTTTTTCTCCTCCCATTATTACTATAGCTTATAATTAAATATCTCAATGCCCTTTGCATGTCGATAGGAGGTGTAATTATCTAAAGGAAATTCTGAAACAGGAGGCATGATGTAGCAATGCATTGCTTTTTGTAAATAGGTTCAAAAGGAGACGCATTTGTAATCAGCAGCGTCATTAATCTGATTGATACTTTGGATGAAGGGGAGAAGTTAATTACTTTAACTTCTAAAAAATTACTTCTAGTTAATATTTTAACTTACATAATATTTTTCAACCCGCTATGTATTTTTTATAGGCACTAGACTGAAATATGCATATCATATTTTACTAAACACAAGTTATTGATACTTCCTTATCGCTATTTGAATTGAAAATATCGCTTTGGTTCTCTCTTTTATTAATATTACTTGCATTAATTGTCTTGAGAAATCTCTGCACATTATATTTTAAGTTTAACAGTATAAGACTCGAATTTTCTCAATTCGTTACTCGGTAGTTTTTTCCCCTTGATATCTGTTTGATCTTTGGTAAATATCGTATTTCGAAGCTATCTGGATTCGCAAGTATCTAGCGCTCTTTCGTGTGATAACGAAATTGATTTGTTGGCATTAGAGAAGAGCACACAAGCGCCGCACCCCAATAACTTCTGGTATTGATGTAAAACCTAAATATGTACATATTGGACATATGTGTGACGTTGGACCTGTGGTAAAAAAAATTATTTTAACTCTAGAGGTTTTAATGCTGAAGTTGTGTCTGCTCAGCTTGCGGGAAGTCATCAAGTGTAAAGGAAATAAATAATATTCAATAAACCTTTCTTATGCCAAAAATTTAGTTAAACCAAGTTAAATAAAATCAACCTTAGTTGAATCAGCCAAAAGGGTTGAAAGCATTGGTTTAAACATAACCTGTGTGGTAGGTATGGGATAAGAATTAATTATAAGAAAACATGACGTTCGCTTGAAATGAGAAGCCTAAGCTACCATTAAAATAAACAATGCGAGGCATATTATGGTGATTCTGATCAGTTCTCGCAAGTTTTAATCGATTTGTTTTTCTATTATATTCGCTTAATTAATATGATGCTTCCTTCTAAGTCAATCATGATATATTCTACAAAAGGTTTGTCTAATTCAGAATAAAACCTCTCCCTACCTATTTTTTCTAAAAAAACCTAAGGGTCATTTGTGTAGTTTGTGTAGTTTTGTAATGAAGTTTCATTTGTGTATCGCCACAAATATTCCTTAAATAGCAAGCCTCGGGGTTAGGGACAAAACATTTAAACACCCTTTATCCCAAACGTAGACATAAGGGGATCGTTTCAAAGAAAATACTCCATCATCTAGCCCAAAAGCCTAATTCTCTTTGATTTTCCTTCAATTATTTTTCATCTTCCCGATGAACACCGGACCCTCTAGGTTATCGAAAAATATTTTTACTGGAAATGAACCGTTCCTTAATCACATCTGGCCCGTCTGCAAAAAAAGGATGCTCTCACACCGCCCTATTTTTCCCATTTCTGCGTTTATATAGCTACCAATACAGGTTTAAAAGCCTAGTGAACGCGTTCAAAATTAAGAAAAAGATTATCATGCTATATTTTTACAATGACATTAATATGCAGCAATCTTTTTGTCACTTGATTCATGCCTAAGATATTATTATTTTATTATTAGGTAATCTACCGGTTTAGGTAGGTTTTTGGATGGACACAGCTACCAAATACATATTTTGTGACTCCTAACAAAACAAAATCCAGCAACCTAGTCTACATCAGGTCCCTCTTCATCTCGGAGTACTTCCTTCCTCCCTTCTTCCCGTGCAAGATCACTATCCTGTTCCTTCCCTTTCCTCTTTTGCCTAACATTCTCCCCTCTATTACGGTTTTCAGCATCCCACTACCAGTCAATGCGCCCTTCATCCATTTTTCCTGCCTCCATCGGATTTCTCCCTACAAACCCCTCTCTTCACCCACCATAACAAGCACTTCCTCATTCATTTTCCTTTCGGTTCATTTCACCTTCTCCATTCTTCTCCACGCCCACATTTCAAAAGTCTCCAGTCTACGTCTACCCTCCTGCTTCAATTACCACGTTTCCGTGCTGTACATAGTTACATTCCATATCAAAGTTTTTACGAGTCTCTTCTTAACATCCTTACTCAACATTCCTCTCATCAACTCCCTCCTCCTTGTGAAAGCCCCTTTGACAAGCTCTTACTTAGAAACTATCTACTGATTTTTACCTGATTAACATGCGTAAACGCATTATTTTGGATATTCCTTGTTGTAATAAAGGGCGGATGTCACAAAATTTAATGCACTAAGTTGGGCTCTCATCCGAGTTTTATACGTTCTCCAGGAATCTACATAAAGGTTTCTTTGTCTAATTACAATTTCACACGTTTATGTATGTAGATTTTATTTCTATATCGGGCTTTCGCTTCTCCCCTAAGGAAAATTCAACATGCTTCCACTCGTGTAAGGTAGCTTTAACTAAAACATACTCGTAATAAACTAAGCTATTCGAATGAGTACTCACCGCCTTTCTGTTGCGTCAGAGATGCCCGACTCTTTCCTCTGTGAGAGCTCAGCTGCTACTGTCCGCGCGCTTCCTTCGCAGTCGTCATTTCTTGGTAGTACGTGACCGCCATAGGTTCATCGACCTTGCGAGTAGGCTGTGACTACCTCCACTATCTCCCAAATGCGCTTTAGTACGGCTGTACTTACCCTGATTCATGCATGACATCACCAAAAACGGCTTAGTTTCGATAGCGAAATTTTCGGAGTATCCAGCGTAATGATTGTCTACGATAAATTCTATTTTCTTCCATGCCTGTGAAGAAGAGCCACCACAGCAGATGGCGCAAGATTAGCAAAATCATGGTAGTCTCAAGGTCATCAAGAGCATGGAAACAGTTTAAATAGGAGGGACTTCTACGTTGATAGAATGTGAGTGATTATTTTTCTCCAGATCAAGGGAAGAGAGTCATCTACTCGTAGAGTATTCTGAAAGCGGATGTGAATTCAAATGACAACTTCATGATAATGAGGTGAAACGTCAAATTCAAGAAAATGTCAGAGGGATGAAGGATGAGAAAAAGAAATAAAAAGCTTTCACCGATGAAAAAATCGTGAGTGATAGAAGAGGCTGGGCACAATAGAAGAAAAGTGGGAATATCTTTGAAGAGGGATCCCAAAATGTCCAACAAAAGGATGTAAACAGAAAAAAGGAGAAGGACTCAAGGAATATGTGATTTTTCAACCTCAGCTAAAATACAGGTAGTACTCTTAAGATCATCAAAAAAAGATGGAGAAAAACGAGTACTCAGAATAGGATCAGTTTGGATTTAGAAATGGTAGGTGATAGTGCCATAGCAGTAAAGAACTCGCCTATATAAAGGAATACCTGTAAGTGTGTTTATGAAATACCACCACGTTATATTTCATGACGACAGAGTAAAATAACTGGGAAAGGTATCTAGAAATGTTAATGTATCGTTTTAAACGTAAAATATTGCCATTAGGTAACAATTGATGCAATTTTAAATGCATGTAAGTATATTTAGTGTGTGTTTGTTTACTTAGTGGTTTTCGAGGAGGCTAGTGGCATGGTAAATTGAACTAAATTATAAATATATGATAGAGGTTAACCGGATATATATATATACATATATATATATATATATATATATATATATATATATATATATATATATATATACTCGTATGTGGGTCGCGGTAGTCCAGTGGGTAGAGCGTTGGACTGCTGACCAGAGGGTCGAGTTCGATTCCCGGGCAAGGCACTCTGGGCACCTGCAGCTCCACCCAAGCTATGTGATTTTTCGGGTACCAGATCTTCCTGGGAAACCATAACCGGTGTAGGGAAAGGAACTGGCCCCCCTACCCTACCCTAATGTGTGAATTTTCACATGCCGTATAGGGGTTAGTACTGGGTGATCTCTACCATCACCTACTAAACCGACCTTCGGGTTGATTACTGTGCTTATATATATACATATATATATATAGATACATATATATATATATATATATATATATATATATATATATATATATGGTAATACAGAGACCTTGGAGTTTCTCAGGCTTCACAAAAGCGATGAGGGGTCAAAGAATCAGTTTGGGTCATGATAGGCAACGGATTAAGAGGCTTGTTGATTATCACCATTACTATCAATGTTTACGCTGAGGAAATGGTAAAGAAATCCATAATATGGGATAGAGTAAGGACTGAAAGTAGTAGGGTAACTCAACAAATCAGGTTTGCAGATGATCAAGATTTAGTTGACGAAGCAGCCAAAGAATTGCAATTAATTCTGAGGACATTTAAGAATGTTTATGATATTTATCGAGTTTGTGTCAATTACGAGTACAAGAAAATTAATTCAATGAGGTTCTCCATAGATAAAAGGCTGACTCAAACATTACAATTTAAGGGTATAATCCAGAATAGGTAAAACAGGTCATCTCCCTTGGAAAGTGCTTGGGTAAACATAGGCAAAGTAGTAGGTAGGAGGAGAAGAGGGAAGCAGTAGAGCAGTAGGAAAAGAAGAATAATTCAACTAATTAAGGAAGCTTTTATGAAGACGAAGTTGATGACAATGATCTTGAGTAAAAAGGCAAAAAAAAGATAAGTGAAAATTTTGAACTGAAACGGGTAAAATAGGTTTAGAACAGGTAAGAAACTTGGTTTTTGGGGCAAGAAGATAAGCTTTGATTGGATGCTTCTTAGATGTAGTTGTACTGGCAAGGTAATAGCCTCTCCCCTCTCCTTTTGAGTTGCAGACCATATGTTCTTAAGTGTTCTTCCTACGCGCGTAATGCGAATTTATTCCGGGCGTGTTTGCTGTATCATACCAAAAGAGATACAGGTTTTTGTAATGAAAGTAATCAGGTTTGCAGATTTTGAAAAATTTGTAAGCCAGGCTGCGGGTAGATTGCAGTTATTCATCAGTTTGTTACGGATTGGATGCGGGAGAGTAAGGCTGAAGATTAATCACAAGAAAATGACGGCAATGAGATTTTTAAGAAGTTCGCAAATAACTTAGACAGTAGGGAATACAATGGACCAGTTCATCTATTCTGGCAGCATTTTAAATTATAAGTGACTTTGTCGTGGACACCTTAGTGAAAAAATTCGTTGGCGAGAATAGTATTTGTAAAGATGAGTTATATAACGAAAAGAAAGTTAAGTAAATACGAAAAGAATAAGATTAATACTTCAAAATGGAGTGACTTGAATGCAGTTCGGAAATCTGGTCTCTGAGTCAAGTGGATGAACTTAGTTTAGAGAATTTCGAGAGGTAGGCGTTGTGAAGAATATACCAAAAACATATATTGAGGAAGACAGACGACGAAGTTTTAAATATGTTAAAGCAGAGGAGGTTAATAAATGAAATCCGAGAAAGGCTGAATAGGTGAATGGAGGAATCAGTAAATAGTAATGAGATCCTGAAGGAGGTGTCATTAGAGATGACTAGACAAGCGAGTAAAGAATTAAAGAAGATTTAAAGAAGACAACCATTTTTGGGTTGTACGGAAGCTAAAAGAATGTATAAACTTTAGAGGAAAATACCGAGGAAAACTAGACTTTTGCCTGAGAGACACAATATAATATAGTTGATAGGGACTGTCCAAAACTTTACTTTTGTGATTTATCTTTGATGATGATTGCTCCGCTATTATTATGAAAGATCATTCTGAAGACATACTTGGAGTGGATAAGTCTTGATTTTGAAAAGTGGGAAAGCCCCCGTTCGGTTCTGCAATGGAGGTAACCTATTCGTTGACGGCATATAAAGGGAACTTAAAAATTGATGTGGGTACATTAATTGCTCATTATTACTAATTTATTATTTAGCGTAATGTGCCTTAAGTGGCAAAAAGCTCTTAACCTACTGACACATCGGACGAATCACATATCATGCCACGGAGAAAAATGTATTTCAACCATAATTTTCTCAAATAACTCACAGGATATCGCTTTCTGGTGAGAATTTTGTTGATTAATCGAATCTTATCACTCTCAGAAAGTTTTATCTTAACGGTTAGTCATATTAAAATTCTTTCAGACGAATTCTGCCGCGAACATCCTTCTCATGCGCTTTTTCTAGCATTCACTTAAACGATAAAGCTGGCTGTTATTGCTGCAACACTGATAACTATCTAAAATATGCTGGGCACGCTCTTCGTGGCACCACGACCTAGGTTTTATACACTTGGTGCACGCACACGTGGCCCAAGTGAGATCGGCGGCGTAGCTTGGTGTTCGGATGGCAGATGGCAGGAGCATCCAGCTGTTGCCTAATTGATATCTGCAGATGACTGGCGGCGCTTTTATGGATTTAATCCGAACTGATGCTGCGAGCTTTCCGTTATTTTGAAGCCCATTATAAATTACATCTTTTGAAAAACCTACTCGTTCGTATCAAAAGTGAGCGGAGGAAATACTGTACAGTAGTGGGATGTTAATACTGAAAGAGAAAGCGAAGAAGGAAATAATGTAGGGCAAATGAGAAAAAGTCCATGGTCTAAGTGGTACTTTTACGTATAATTTAGTATTATCAGATGATCCTAATCCATTCAATACAACGTCTGTGCGACGCATTGTAGCTAGAATCAAACTTTAAAAAAGGTACGAAAAGTGAAGAGTCAGGCGTGATATTGTGGAATCGAGACATAATAAGAACTTCGTTGCAATTTTCCACAGTTAACCGTGGAAAATTGCAACGAAGTTCTTATTTAAAAAAGGTATAGTGATAAATTTTTGGAATGGAAATAGTTGCCTCCCGTACGCCTACTGCATAAAAAATACCGAACTAGGTAGTGCAAACTCTATTTAGTACCTACCATCGCTACCCTTAATTGAACATTTACCGCACAACAGCTGTCGATTACCTCCATTAATAACTACTACTGCTGCTAAAAAAGCCAACAATAATATTTTAACGTTCAGTAAAATTTGGAAAATCATAGAAGTCCACTTACGTCATTTTGTTTTCTCGCTTACGGATTTTATTTCCTTCTTGTTGATGTTCATATTATATTCCCCCAGTACAGTGTCCATAGCACTTAGAGTTGCTTGCAGGTCCTCTCGCGTTTCCGCCACTACTGCGATGTCATCTGCAAACCGGAGCATGTTGATTTCTTCTCCATTTACCTTGACCCCTTTGATACCCAATTCTTGTGTTTCTTTTATTGCCTCTTCCAGGTATACGTTGAATATTGCTGGCGAGTGGTTGCATCATTGTCTTACTCCTTTATTTATTTTGGCTTCTATTTTTGTTCAATTTTTCATTTGCATTGATGTAACCAGATTCATGTATAGGTTATGGATAATTCTCCTGTCCTTGTAGTCCAATCCAAGTACTTGTAGTATCTTGAACATCTTGTTCTATTCGACTTCGTCAAGGGCCTTCTCCAAGTCCATGAATGCCACATATAATGGCTTATGTACGTTTATCATTTTTTCGGCCAGCACTCTCAAGCTGAGAAGCCTCTCTCTCGCTCCTCGGTTTTGGTTTTATGAGAGGTTTGCTTCTTCCCACCTCCTCTTCTAGGGCTAATAAACCGAGCAAGGATTTTTTATGCTAGAGTCAACAGGCGCAATGTTCTGTATTCTTCGCATTTATCTGCTTCCGGTTTCTTCGATATTGCAATCATTATACTTTTCTCGAAGTCTTCTGGTATCTTTCCGCTGTATTAGCTATCTTTGATTATTCCATAGAGGGCTTTTCTTCCTTCGCTTTGACTCTGAGTGCCTTGGTTATTTCTCCGTTTATTATTATTTCTCCACGACAATAATATAAGACTTAATTGTAAAATGGAAATTGACCTTTAAAAGCTGGAGAGGGACTGGATACAAGGTCTTTCCCAAAATGAGTAGGACTGAGTCGATTAAAAAAACATTAATTGCCAGAAATGATATATTCACTCAAAAGTCTTCTGAGTAGAACCCTTGTGCGTCCACTCACCGCTGCCAGAGAGTTTTCCACGCCTTCTGAAAGGCGGTGACGAAATGCTGCTAAGCTCCCTCGTCACGGCCTATTGTGACGCTTCCATGTAGCCGTGGTGACGTCCTTTCAGCAGGATTTGAGGCCGGAAAAGAGAAAAACATTTGGTGGGTTTTGATGGGATTGTCTTACAAATTTGGATCCTCACTCACATGGCCAAGAAGCTCTTGGAAGATCCGCAGGCGAGATTCCTTTTGTTCGACCAAGAATACTCACGGCAACAACTTCGGACACAACTTTCTCATACCCATGTTGTCGGTCACAAGTCGATGTACATCTCTTTTAGGGATTACATGTTCATGAGAAACCGTGCAAATACTTAATCTGCGATCTCTATCAACAAAGCATTCACTCTTGCCAGATTTCTGTCAGTTTTTGAGGTCGTAGGGGGTGGGAGGGGATATGTAGGCAGCTATTGGATGCATTCAGTGGGGTTGGTTCAGCCCAAGGGGTTTCAATGACTGGGACACCCAGATTTGCGCAATCTCGCGGGTTGTCACCTCCCTCCAAATGAATAACCACCGCTATTCCACCAAATCTCCCACCTTCCTTTATTATCCCATCCCTACTCACAGTGCTTCCCACAACCAGTATTTTGATGATTGCTCCTCCGTTTCGGTGATTGAAACCCTTAACAAATCTGCCAGTATCATATAGGTGAGAACCTGGGAGATGGCGCATATCTGGGTGTCCCAGTCATTTATACCCCCCGGGCTGAACCAAGCCCACTGAATGCATCTAATAGCTGCCAAAATATCCCCTCGCAAACCCTTTTTTTATTTCCTATTGGTCCCTTACCTCTCCTTCCCTCACCCCTCTCCCGCACATGTCCTCTCCGCTCTTCTTCGAGAACGCCATTCTGATGACGACGGTAGAGCCGTCGAAACGTCAAAACTACATATATCTTCAGATGAAGACTGATTGTTTCCGTCGAAATATCTAGAAACAACGTGTGAGTGTTCTTCTTTTTCTATGTTTCTATAGTGTGTGTTACTGTGTATTGTACTATTCGGCACTTCCGTGTTACGTCTACGAAAGTATATATACTATTGTATATATATATATATATATATATATATATATATATATATATATATATATATATATATATATAGCATAGGCTTGAGCCTCCGTCCGGTAAGTGGAAAGATCCGGTGTTGGAGTCCCGTTCAAGTAAATATTTTTAATCTTGTGGTCCGTTCGATTCCGCCTTCCTCACCTGTCCTGCCTTCGTCCTTTATGTGTGTTCCTATCCGTTTTCCTTATATCTATTTCCATGTGAATGAATATTTGTTCGCCGTATGGCGAGATTTCGTTTTTTTATGTGTGTATATATATATATATATATATATATATATATATATATATATATATATATATATATATATATATATATGTGTGTGTGTGTGTGTGTGTGTGTATACCCTCCCCGGACTACAACCTTGACGTGGTGGAAGGGCTTGTGCGTTCCGATGACCCCTAGAGCTGTGCTGGCGGGAGTAATAATTATTGCTCCTGGTAGGGTCACCCATGCCGGATAGGTCGAAGGTTAGGAGCTAGACGAAAGGTAGTCCACGCAGCGTCTGTTCCTCAGAGAGGCAACTGAAGAGGCGTCTGACCCCAGTGGGGCGGCCATTGAGTGATGGTGTCACGTTAAAAACACTATTGAGGAAGGCAACGGGAAACCACCTGAATTATCATTCCCAAGAAAAATGTGATGGACTCTAGAGATATTTTGAGTCCTGGCAACCACGGGGCTCGGCCCAATCGGCCGTGTGTCGTGCCCGGCAGCGGGGGAGGCAAGGCTTCCGCGGTCGTCATCCCACGAAACCCTTGCAAGGGAAAACCAGCAGCAGCAGGACAGAAGACGCAGGAGAAGAAGACGAAATTAGTTAGAATAGGAACGTGGAATGTTAGGACAATGATGAGGACAGGGAAATTGGAGAATGTTAAGCGAGAGATGGAAAGGGGAAATATAGATAGTTTAGGTCAATGCAAGGTGAGATGGAAAGATGGCGGGGATTACTGGAGTGAAAAGTATAGAATAATATACAGTGGTGGGAACGAGAGCCAACGAGGGGTTGCCAAAGTATTAAATGAAGAGGTAGGAAGAAGCGTAGTCAACATAGAGTAGGTAACGGAGAGAATACTACTAGTGGAGATGAAAGCAGAACCGACGAACTTAGTTATTATTCAGGTATACATGCCACCGAGCAACCATAAGGAAGAAGAGGTCGATAAGATATACGATCAGTTAGAGGACATGATCGCGTGTGTTCCTGCAGGGAAACATTTGATAGTGATGGGGGATTGGAATGCGACGGTAGGCGAAGGAAGAGATGGTGATGAGGTGGGGGACTACGGTTTAGGGACGAGGAATGACCGCGGGGAGAAAGCAGTTGAGTTCTGCAGGAGACAGGGGTTAGTCATCACCAACACTTGGTTTAGACACCACAAAAGACGCAGGTATACATTGAAAATGCCAGGTGACTCGGGAAGATATCAGCTAGACTATATCCTGGTTAGACACAGGTTTAGGAACAGTGTGATAAATTCCCACAGCTTCCCGGGGGCGGATGCGGACTCAGACCACAATTTAGTTGTAATGAAATGTAGCGTACGTTTCAAAAAGACAAGGCAGGGGCGGCGAGTTAGAAAATGGAATGTAGAAGCATTAAATGGGTTGAAAAGGAAGGAATACAAACAGGCGGTAGAGAAAATCATGGAGGATGGTAAAGGGCTTAGTACTATCGAAGAAAAATGGGAAATGATCAAGAAAGGGTTGTCTAAAGCCGCAAAAGACACTATTGGAACCGTTAACGCTAAAAGGACTAGGAAACCATGGATCACGGATGAGATGATTACAAAAATGGATGAGCGGTGAAAATGGAAGAATATAAATACAGAATTAGGCAAAATGAAGTACAAAGAATTGAACAATAAATTGATGCGGGCAACAAATAAAGCAAAAGAAGCCTGGTGGAAGACGCAGTGGGAGGATATGGAGAGTCTCCAGAGGAAGGGTGAAATTGGTGCGCTGTACAGCAAAGTTAAACCGTTATCGGGAAGTAAGAAAGGAAGAGCTATGCTAACAGTTAGAGATAAGGCGGGTAAGGTAATAGTTGACGCAGGAAAGATCCAAGAGAGATGGAAGGAGTATATAGAAGAACTGTATAGTAAAGAACTCAGACCAACAAAGTTAGACATTGAAAAAGGAAATGACGTAGGGGAAGACAGCTTAGGTCCAGGCATACTAGACAATGAGATAGGAAGGGCATTAAGGTAGATGAAACTAAATAAGGCCGTGGGGGTAGATAACATTCCCGTGGAACTTTTAAAATGCTTATGAAAATGTGGGAGGAAGAGGCTATATGGGCTGATCCGTAGCATTTATGAGGAGGGAATCTGGCCGGAAGACTTTGTGCGATCAGTTTTAGTTCCTATTCCGAAAAAGGTAAAGGCCACATCATGTGAGGACTATAGGATAATTAGTTTGATATTCCACGCAGCTAAAGTTGTTCTCAGGATAATAAACAAAAGGATAGAGAGTAGGGCAAATGATCACTTAGGGGATGATCAGTTTGGGTTTAGGAAGGGGAGAGGTACGCGTGATGCCATTGCAGTAATGAGATTATTAATCGAGAGGAACATAGAACACAACCAGGAGGTATTTGCCTGTTTCGTAGATTTCGAAAAAGCGTTTGATAGAGTGAATTGGGAAAAACTAATGAGTATATTGCAGAAAATAGGAATAGATTGGAGGGAAAGGAGGCTAATCCGCAACCTGTACATGTCTCAGACTGCTCAGGTGCGGGTGGGAAACGGGGAGTCGGGATGGGTAGTGTTAGGAAGGGGTGTAAGGCAGGGTTGCTCATTATCACCGTTGCTGTTCAACCTGTATGCAGAGGAAATGATCAAAGAGGCATGGGAAGAACTCGAAATAGGAATGAATGTGGGCGGGGAATTCGTAAAATCAGTTAGGCTTGCTGATCACCAAGCTTTAGTTTGTCAGTCAGCCAAGGGGCTGCAAGCATTGCTGAGTGAATTGGAAATTCAGTGCCACAGGTATGGGATGAGAATCAATATTACTAAACAAAGGTTATGCCATTTTCTAGAAAGAAAAAGGCCAAGCTTAACATTAAAATAGGTGGGCAAAAACTAGAGCAGGTAGAACAGATTACGTATCTCGGTAGTGTCTTGGACCAACACGGTCAAGGTAGTAGGGACGTAAAGAGAAGAATTGCGCTAGGCAAAGAGGCTTTCACAAGGAGGAGGGAGTTGATGACAGGGACTTTGAGCAAGGATGTTATGAAAAGACTCGTAAAAACTTTGATATGGAGCGTAGCTATGTACGGTGCGGAAAGCACGAGGATAGCATTGAAGCAGGAGGATAGACGTAGACCTGAGGCTTTTGAAATGTGGGTGTGGAGAAGAATGGAGAAGGTGAAATGGACAGAGAAGAAAACAAATGAGGAAGTACTTGGTATGGTGGGCGAAGAGAGGGGCTTGTTGGGAGCAATCCTATGGAGGCAGGAAAAGTGGATGAAGGGGGTGTTGACCGGCAGTGGGATTTTGAAGACTGTGATAGAGGGTAGAATGTTGGGCAAAAGAGGAAAGGGAAGGAACAGGATAGGGATGTTGGACGGGATGAAGGGAGGAAGAAAGTACTCAGAGATGAAGAGGGACCTGATATACAGTAGGATGATGGATTTTGTGTTTTGTTAGGAGTAATAAAAGATTTGTTTGGTAGTTGTGTCCATCCAAAAACCTACTAACCGGTAGATTACCTTAAAAAAAAAATAAATATATATATATATATATATATATATATATATATATATATATATATATATATATATATATATATATATAAACCATAAACACAGTAATCAACCCGCAGGTCGGTTTAGTTGGTGATGGTAGAGATCACCCAGTACTAAGCCCTATACGGCGTGTGAAATTCACACATCAGGGTAGGGGGGCCAGTTCCTTTCCCTGTATATATATATATATATATATATATATACACACACACACATTTTTATGCATTACTTTCAGGTTTCACAAAATTTTTTAGTAAAACTGTTTTTCTGGTAGCTCTGATCCACTTCCCTTGTAATTTTCCTATCCATATAATCCAACCGCCACAATATTTGGTAGCTGACATTTCTGATACACCACGTTTTTCAGCATTAGTTAAAAGGTGAAGAAAACGTATTGAAGGAAGGCTAAAACCAGAATTCCTCCATCGAAGTCTAAAATCGGGAAATTCTGGAATTAAATGTGTCGTAGCCACGCGGTTATATGAGCACAAAGTAGTTGGCAGACTTAAAAAACGACTTTGTCCGGACTAACCAGCTTTTTTTACTTTGAAACTTCTAAATTTGAGACTTTTCTTCACTGATCGATTGTTTCTCCCGAGGAAGTATGTAAATCTGGAATATTCTTCTTTCGAATTAACTCCGTAAACATATAATAAGAGCCTTTAAAAGTTGAGATTTATCTTATTTAATTGTTGTGCAAACTTTATTGATCTTACCCTAAGAAATAAAATATGGATAACTCGCAATGACGAAGTTTCGAACAAAGTCTTGTTTTTCTCATTACAAAATGCCCTGAATTAGGGAACTTATTCCCGATCGAGTCTTTTCCCTATGCATTAAACTGATGTGTTAAAGCTATCGCTTACTTCTGTAGCTGAAGATGGAAATCTTTCAGTTCACTCATTCTGATGTGTACTAATTTGAAATCCCTATTTGTAACATTTCTCGTCGGTTTTATTTCAACCAAAATATTATTGAAATTTATACAAAAATACATTCAAAAAATCAGGAATTTAAATTAGATAATATTCACTCACTTAATCTTTCCCTCACCACGGTAAGAGTATCTGTAGCATTGTTTAGCCTTTGTTCCTGGCGAACGCTACATCATCGACATTCATGGGAACTTATATTCATTTATTCTCTTTGGGGCCAGATTTTCGTAGACCTTTAACCGTAGGCATATACATTCTGGCTAATGGAGGGAGAAGATTTTCCCGGGGGTGCAATGCAATGCTTTACATCCATCAAAATCTCCATTACTCAAGTCCAGTTCGTCACGCCGTAGTGCTCAAGTCCTGAGGGAGTACCTATGTTTCTACTGATTCCATCATCCTCCCTTTTTAAGACAGAACAGAAACCCTTCAATCAACTTTTATTGCATAGCCATCTTTGGCATTAGTAATTTTTCTAATGGTATTTTTCCCAACTTTTTTTGCTAAAATGAACTTTGATTAAACGTTTCCGTTTGAAGTATTTTCTGTAATAATAAGCCTCAATCGTTATTGGCCTATATAATAGCTGCCTGTAGAAGTCCTGACAAAATATGTGGATAAAGAAATCCATAGGAATGACGATTTCTTACTGAATTATGATATTGATGGTGGGAGCGGGGATATAAAAACCTTTTCGATTCATGTAAACATGTAGCGATAAACAGTTCGGACCTTATCTGAATTTTCGAAGCTGAGGATTTTTTGGAAAAAAAGAATGCGACTGTAGAAAAAACCTAAATTAAATTGGGACGCTTTTAACATGACGAAAATTAATGGAACTGATTTTGCAAGCACGAGTCATTTACTTACTCTTCTAGTTGTCGAAATATTTTCATGCATGTTCCACCCATAAATTGTAGAATGTTGGCTAGTGAAAGAAAATAATTTAAAATGCCAATATGGAATTCATTAATAAATTAAATAAGTTTACTTCAAAATTGTTGCAATAGCTTAGCAAATTAACTCTTTTTAGGATCGTTTGTAGTTTTATGAATTTCGTCTTCTACGAGCTGTCTTGCTCCTTAAAATAGCCTTTACCTGCCGACATCACTTCTTCACGGTTGGGGAATCTTTGACCACCGAGCCATTTTTTCAAGTTTGCGAACAGAAAATAATCCGAGGGGGCTAAATCTGGTGAATAGGGTGCATGAGGTAGCGATTCAAACTTTAATCCATAAATTTTGGCCATTGCAATAACGGATTTGTCAGCTGCTGCATTTTCTTGATGAAAAAACACTTTTTTTCTTAGCCAAACGCGGCTGCTTTTGCTTGAATTCTTCACTCAAAAGTTGGAATAAGTTTGCATAATACTCGCCATTGATAATTTTTCCTTTTTCAAGATAGTCAATGAAAATTATCCCACGCGCATACCAAAAAAACGACGCCATGACCTTGCCTGCAGATGAAATGGTCTTCGTCTTCTTTGGAGACGGTTCTCCCATTTGAATCCCTTATTTTGATTGGAATTTTTTCACGGGTGTTAAGCAATGGTCCCATATTTTATCCATGGTTATGAAATGGTGCAAAAATTCTGCTTTGTTGGTGTGAAACTTTACTATACACTGGATTGGAATGTTGGACACTGGCGTCTTCAAACTTGAAACATAGGCTTTATAGATGGCATAATTTCTAATACCGTGATATTTTTCAAACAACTACCGCCATCTCTGGGTCAGGCCGGGTACTTACGGGACCACCCTATTATATTCTATGGTTCGTTAAATTTAGAACAACGAAAGACAAATTGCACAAACGTATAAATATGCAATCTTGCCGCAGAGCAACAACGGTGAAAGATTTAAAAAGAGTATCACTGGGCAGTAAGAGTTTATTACTATTGTGTTTAATTAATTTTTGAAGAAGAAACGTAAGATAAAAGATACCTGCCAACCAAAATTATCTGAAGATATAAATGCACTTATGTGAAAAATGTCCGTGGCCAAGATGGCTCAAAATGTCTTACCTGATTGGGGTGTGACTATTCTCGGAATGACATGTTTTTCCCTTGTGTGTGTTGGCTTATGAATCGTTTTGTGCATATAACACGTGATCGGGATATGTACTTGCTTGTGAAGCATGGATCGCCTGCCAAATGAAATGGATTTAAAAATCAGTTATGGGAAATAGATAAAACAGGAAAAATATTAAACATTTCTTGTAATATTTACATTCATTGCCGAAATTGGCTGGATCAAGAACTTGTTTACAGTGTTAAATATCTTTTAATTGTTTCGGAAGAATGAAGAAACATATATTCATACAGTTACACGACTGTCAACCCATCCTTCTTTATTTAGACAGTATTACTGCACTTTGGTGGCAGTTTGAGCATTCATTTAGCTGGCGCGTACATAGTGCAGTGGGTTACCAACTCGCACTACGGTGAGTTAAACCATGACTTCTTCTGAAAAATAGAAACTTAGAACTTGAAAACCGGCCAAAGTCAAATAAATTCGCGAATTCAGAAATGAAACAAAACGTGACGAGGGACAGGGGTGGCGCCGAAGTCCTCGCTAAACGGGGCGCGTACGAGACAACCAAAGTTGTCTCGTACGCGCTCTCGAATCCGAATTACGTCGGACGCCCGTCCCAGGCAGAAGAGAAGCGTCAACCCGTAAACTTCCCACGGTATTTTGACCATCTCATATAATCAAATTAAACCGTCCTCTTGCCTCCTCCATCCCTTGCCAAACTCCCTCCTCTCCATCCTCACTGGCATCCGTCCTTCTCGCCCTTCTCCCCGTGGCCCCATGTTGCGGGCGCCCCGCGGCCTTGCGTCACATACAAACTTTTTGACGAAATTTGCCGCGGCGGCAGCAGTGGCGGCGTAGAACAGCTAGCTAGCTCCCCCGCCTGGGTCGGGCGGGTGGGGTTGGAGGAAGTTGGCTTTGGATGGGGGACTAAAAAATGAGGAGGCCGTGAGAGGAGAGTCATAACGAACGAAGGGAGTGGGTTGGAGTGGCGGGTAGCGGGGAGTAGTCGACGGAGTAGTAAAGAATGTTGGAGTGGGTAGAGTGGGAGATGGAGAGGAGAGTAAAACTGCTCTTGTCGGGGAGAGGGGAGGGAGCGGCGATAGGAGACACTGGAAGCACAACAGGGATAATGCATAGAGGGTCCGTGAGTTGCTTGCTTTCTCTGCCCGTCTCCTTCCTTCGCCTCTTCCTTCTCATCCCTCGGGGACCACCCTCCCCAGAGCCTCCCCCTCCTCCTCTTGCTACGACGGCAAAAAGGGGTCCACTCAACTGCCCTCCAGGGGGGAGGTTGGTGGCGGAGGTAGAGGGAGGGGGGGTGTTTGTACGCCACAACCCTTCTCCTCCCTCTTTCGTCTCAGTTGGCCGGATGGGGGATCGAGGGTCGCCAGGGGGTTGCGAGTGAGTGAAATTGGGTGAGGAAGGAGCGAAAGGGGTCGCAGAGGGACCCGAGGGGGAAGCGTGCATAGGAACGGAGATTGTGGAGAAGGAGAAAGAGAAGTGAGGTGGGAGGAAGGAATAATGATATGAGAGGAAGCCGGGAAAATAAAGACAGGAGTGGGCAACACCAAAAAGTGAAAGCATTAGTGAAGAGTGGCCAAAGGAGGAAGCCTACAGAAAGAATGAGATGGCAATGGGATGAAATATCAGACTCATATTGTGGCATCATTCATTGTTGCGCACAGTTACCGAAGACAAAAATAAAGGGAAAAATTTCAGAGGAATAGACCGGATACGATAATTGAAATGGGAAATGGAAGACATGAAAGCGAAGGAGCATAAGCGTATAAATAGATTAACTGTATGGAGTTCCGAGAGAAGAAATGATTGAAACCAGTGCTCAGAGATACGTGAAGATAGCTTACCGTAGGCTTTCAGGCCGTAGGTTTACCGGTTAACAATAGTTTCACTAGCTGGGAGAGCCTTCGAAATTTCTTACGTGGTGAAAACCGACGGAATGTAACCTTCACAATCTACACGCTGTGGGAAACTCATGAACCTAAAACTTTCAGGAAAGACATAGGCGATGATAGAGACGTTTTGTCGTAAAGTGTAAACGTGTATATGAAAATGTCTCTGGGTGCATATGGTGGCGTTGAGTAGCGTACGTAAATTACTCAGGCATAGCTAGAAATTGGTGTTTGGCATTGGCAAAGGTTATTGAGCTGAACAGTCAATACTTAAAACATTTTGCTATTTTGCATGGGATTCTTAAACTTGCCTAAGAAATTAGAATGAGCTGGATGGGGGAAGGTGGAGAGAAGCCTGTTTGGAGTCTTAGATGCCTCAAAAAGAAGCACCTGTATATGGCGTTTATCTATTTACACTACGGTAGGAATTATTCATTGCGGAACTATCCGAGAAGAGTGGCATTTAATGGTTTTGGTATCTCGGGGTAGTAAAAACCAGTACCCTTGGGTCAATATGTCTGAAAGTACAAGTTTTTGGCATTTAATATATTTATCAAATTTTTGACTTATTCATTTCTTGAATTTTGAGTTTTAGTTATAAAACCTAGTGAAATCGCCTGCTATAACATTTAACATGCCATTAAAGTTTACGCAATACGCGCTTAACAGAGTGATGGGATGCTGGTCTTGGGAGCAGACGCTCCAATGCAGGACAGTATTAATTCATATTCAAAGGTGGTCATCTGAAGTTCGCCGAGCGTGACCAAATTGATGGCTTTCTTAAGGAATTTTCACTGAAGCGAAAGAATGGAAGTTGTTAGCTTCAGTTTTACCTCCTGAGATTGACATAATTTCCCATTCATTTACGTTAGTAAAAACACTGAAATTGGGAACCATTTGATAAAGTCCTTTATTTCTTTTAGAAAGTACCTTAAGTGCATCTTATCCCATGGTTTCGGATTCAATAATGTGATTATAACTCAAATAAAAATAGGGAGAAATAACACCCAAATAGGTGAAGGACCTGGGCGTAATACAACCAATTAATTTCAGTAATTAAACATTTTTTCACGTCGTTAAGTACATGCTTAGCGTCGTTCCACAACGTTTTCAGTATTCAGTTTGTCTCTACCGTATTTCCTCCAGCATAATACGCCATCAGATATAAGATTCGCTCATGAGTGTTTTTGCACAGATGGAGTTGAATCATAAAACAAAATTTGAATAATATTGCATCCCAAAACAGTGCGATGGAGAATGTGAAGCATATTATAAGGTCCGGTTAAAGGTAAAGTATAAAACAAATCATTAACATCTCAAAAAAACATAACCATTCATAAAATACAGGTATATGTAATATACATTTATATTCAAAATACCTGTATATTTAATTTAATATTTCCACACATAACCCTAATACCCCTTCGTCACGTCCTTGCGGTAGATTGCAGGTTATTGTGCAGGTTTAGTTGTAAACAATATGACGGATAAAATTCACTATTAGAAAGTCGGTATCTAGTAAGTTTCTTCCCTTCCTGCTACTACCAGCTATTAAGGAAGTTCTTTCTACGAAACCACGCGACTTGGATTTAGTTGACGGTGTCCAGAGGCATGACCTTAAATTGAATCCAGGATTTTTGGTCAATAAACAACTATAATTCTCATTGGACTCCTACGGCGACCAATATTTAATTCACGATACTGTTTTTGGAAATGTAATCATATACAATCTCCGTTTTATTTATTTTACGAAAAAATGGGGATGATTGAAGTTTCGGTAGTAGTAGTTATTAGGTTAGTAGGCGGAGAAAAATCCGGCTTGGGGTTAACCTACTCTTAAAGAAAGGCGTCACGGCGTCCACAATATAATGTCCCATTTGGAAGACGGCGCACCATACTTGAAGTGCTCTCCTCTGGGTTTTTGATTCTGTTCAACGTGATCTGATCTTGAAGTCGCAGTTAATTTTTCGTGTGTCATAAATCTCCACTTTTGGCCAACATTCTATTAGGTACGACTTTAATCTCTTAAGATTTCTGATATTTCTTGGCAACAACAAAAAAACTAAACGAAGAGGGAATCTTAATCAAATAAAGAAAAAATTTATACACTGTGTAGTGATTAAAAGGCCAGTTATTAAATATTTCAATCGTAAGGAAATCGATAGATTTATAATCTCAGTTGGAATAATTTTTACCAATATATTTCGATTGAGCCAAAAATTTATTTCATTTCAAGATTTTATCACACAAAAATATGTAAATTGAAATAGCATTATTTAAACTCGTTTATAGATTTAATTAATCACGCGAGGAAGAGTCACAACAGCAAGATCTGGGTCTTGAAACGCAAAATATCCCCTTGAGGTTAGTTTTTATTTTCATTGCTAGGCCCATATTCCCAACTGGAAGGAAAAAACTGATTTAAAGCCGAAATGGCCACGTCGAGCTCGGGAAACGTGAGAGGAATCGGAGGAAGGAGGGCGAAAGGGAGGGGGAGAAGGAAGGAGAGAGAACGGCACAGAATGGGTCGGGGTCGCATGAGGAAATAGCGAGATGTAAGAGGAGACAGGTTGCACGGGAGATGAGAGAAGATGGGCAGTAGGTAGACGATAAACGATTTTATTAGGCTGAAATTGAGACCGTAGGGTTCCCTTTCTGAGAAGCGAGATGGAGGGAATACCTGGCAGCGACGATGCTAACACTGGAAAGAGGAGAGTGGTGAGATGGGCAGCAGGGAAAAAAATGCGCGGAGAAAAAGGTGGAGAAGGTGGGAAAAAGATTGAAAATGGAAAATAAGATGACTATTGAAGAGAGGAGGAAAGAGTGTCATCGGAGGGTTTTCTCGTCGAAATCTCATTTACCATCGTATTGTCGGCGAAGGGCTTCAATCTAGGATACAAACAGTGAGATGATATACGTACTTGTGTTCTGATTTCATGCCCGGTGCCAAATTTCGGATGGCGGATAAGAGTTAATATAAAATCCGACGAGACGATATATAAAATCCGCCAGTCCGCCATTCCTTTGCTGGCTCTCAGCTACTAATACATAATTAGTGTATATTCTATATTGAATTATGTGTATATGTTTTGATTATATCCGTAATTGGTTGAGTGTCAATGTGTTGTATTTTTCTCTTCCTAATATCTGAAATTATACATTTACACCATGAGGCATAATAAATGCATAGTGCATAGTGCTTTTTAAAGAGCTATTTAATGAAAGTTTCCCAATCATGAGGTTAATTTTATTGCTCGAATATTCCATGAAAAAAGCGACCGAGTGACAGGTTTGTTACTTTCCTCATTATGGCTGTATCATTAAATATGATGAGAAATTTTAGATTAGTGTAGCATATAATGCGAATGATTTCTAGGTGAGTGAAGAGAGTCGAAGTCATTAGCATAAAGTGTACGAAAGCCGAAAGGCCATTCTTCATAATTGATACGTGCTCTTATCAATCAATCATCAATGAGCAGTAAAACTTAGAAAATTATACTTGAAATTGTTCATTGTTTCCGGCTGAACTTTGTGGAAGTTCATGTTTATTAAATAAAGAACACAAGGTGTCTTTCCACTATTCTTTATTTACGTACAACTATTTTCAACGCTTTAAGTACCTGGTGATAACGCTTAAGCGTTGAAACTAGTTGTACGTAAATAAAGAACAGTGGAAAGATACATTGTGTTCTTCATTTAATGAACTTGTCTATGGCGAATGGAATACAAGGTCTAAAAATATCAGAAATCTTTACAGTTTTGATCAACGCTTGATATAAAACATCGATTAATTTATTACAAGTTTTTGTATTTATTTAAATAATTTACTAGGCCATGAACTTCTCTCTAGCTGATTATGTTATATGGCAGCTTATGGAAAAGTATTTTTCCCCCAAACAACTACAAATGGCTATAGTTTTATTGAAAGTTTGTAGATTTGGTTTAAACTTATTAAAATATATATTAGAATATTTTTGTTTTTCGCAGCATATATGTGCAATCTTTTGCAAATAAGAATATCACCTATAAAAGACAATAAATGCCCATTGTGCAGTTTAATAAATTAAAAATAGATTACATAGCCAATGCTTCGATACCGGTCTTCCTTGGTGTAAGTGATGAAGTTTCAAAAAATGAAATAATTTTACCATAATGATACGTTATTGACTTTAAATTTAACGATGCTGAATTAAATAAGTGTAAGTTTAATATTTTAATAGCTACGTTAAATACATGTATGTAGGGTAATTAAAAACTAATAAATTCTAAAAAATTCTAATTAAATGTTATTTTTGTTTGTGTTCAAGAAATAAGGAAGTAATTCGTATGAAATGTGAGGATATTATTTTGGCTTTTCTAAGAGTTTTAAACTAAAGCTTAACTTCTGACTCATGCCGAATTAAAGACATCATTATTTAAAATAAAACAATTTTGCGAAGATGTATAAATTCGGAAATTATTTGAAATGATTCCGCATTTTTTTATTTGAATAAATTTTTTTGCATTCATCAAGGAGATTTGAAAAAGCGATTTCTCATTCAAAATTTTGAGATTCAGTTCAAGTGCTCCAAAAAGTTCCATTCACGTGTAAAATGACGAAGGGCTTTCTCTGCTGATCTCATTTAGCAATATTAAGAAAAGGTAGTTAAAATGAAAAATCTAGGAAACTATGAATACCATTGACACAAATTAAAGAAAATACATAAGTCATATTAGCATGATGAACAATGGTGATCATTTATTTTGGAAAAAAATTTTGAAAGAGCATTTTTTTCAGTCAAAACGGCGTTCCTCAGCTTTATATTATACTTGGTGCCGCTAGTAAAAAAGATTTTATGGGTGCATCGATTAAAGTAATAATTTATGTGTTTTGTAAAGCTCAGTGCCTGGGTTGAAGTATTCAGATCCAGATCCGGTTTAGAGGGAAAAGCTAGTCAGAATAAAAACAGGATGGTAACATAAATAAATGATTGCCTGACTTCAATCAATCGGAAAGATATCCTACTTTTATTTGCTAGGTCTATTCTTTCCTCTACTTCTTGGCAGAGTATGAAAATTAAGCTATACTAATTGTGGGAGAAATTTAATTAGTACTTTGTTTTTAGTCTACTAAGTCCTGATCAAAAATTTCATGGAATAACTCATTTCAATAATGTAGCAAAAGCAGACTGAAAGATGAAGTCATTATGTTAGAAAGAGAAAGGTCAAGGAATCAATGACCCTTCTGGGAGAAAAGTCGTGGAAAAATAGACTCTCATCGACTAGGGAAATTTTGAGTGACACATCCTACTTGGCCGATAGGGAATTGTATGGGGACCTGGGTCAACTGAGTTGCCAATAGTGAAAGGAGTAACCGATAGCACTAGAAGTCAAAGTGGACTCAAGAGGAAGGGAGGAGTTGGGGTAGATATTTTTAGCGATGCCAAAGTGAACTTTGAATTTAAGCAGAAATCCATTCCAATATCGTGCTTATACTACCAATTGGGTATGCTCGATAAGACAGGATGATTGCATTTCGGTATAAAAATGATGAAGATTAAATTTAGATAAATAATTTACTCAGTTTCATATCATTAAACTAAAATTGAAACTACTTTAGTGTTTTGTGGTGTATGCATGTAAAATATAATTGAAATTGAAATTTAGGTATTTTAGACCTATATACACGTTTCTAAGTCATTTCCATCAGGTAAAAATGCAGTGAGAAAAGAGGAAATGTATAAAATGGAGAGCATGATATTATTATGATGATCTATTTCTATTTTATCTACCGAGGTACATCATTTAACCCATTTTTAGGTTTGGATGAATATTTACGTTAAATATAAGATCACATTTCTGATCTTGTCTGTATTTCTTTTAGAGGAAATTGACTTTGAGCTACAGGAAAGAGAACATTTGGAAAAAAGGCTTAAAGTTTGTAAAAAGGGACCTCAAAGTTTTATAGAATTCTATAAATAAACGTTATAATAATTATCACGGCACGTGAGATGAGCTTTTCTCCATTACATATTTTTTGAACGTGGTTGGTAACTCAGTTGGATAATTTTATAAAATTTTCCTTGAAATAATGGCTCTTCATGTTAACATTTCAGTTTACCATTATACCTGAGCATTCTAATCATTTTTGCATGCATAATTCTTACTTAGATAACGTGTTTCAATTTACGATAGTTATCTCTTTGATTGAAATGGTTATTTCATATTCTGTTGCTGTGGTACCTTTGGCCAAATGAAAACATGGAATTATGTATTCACTGGTGCTCGATGTTATTTGGAAATCTCCTTGTTCTCGTATCATTTGGTCTGTTCTGTAAATTATTGCTTCATTTCCAAATGTAATTTATTCTCGCACTACGATAAAACTGCCGAGAGTAGATTTTGCAATTAGAAATTCCTCGCTGATAAGGCAAGATACGCTTTTTGGCATCACTGCGAAGTGACTGTTTGAAGGTTCGCATGGCCCACTCCGTTTTTATTTTATTATGATAAGAATCCATTCAGACAGTGAATAAAGATCATCTTCAATTTTCATTAAAATCATGTTGATTTTCTCATTTAGGAGCATGCAACTCGCTATCTTCGATTGTTTAAGCTCATTACTATCATTAGGAACAGTTAATTGCAAGTACGCTATCAAAAAGGAAAACGTACAGCCTGGTTAATTTGCGCGAAGTACAACAGTCACATTTTCTTTGCGAATATGAATGTTATCGTTAATTTATACATTCTAACAAAATTATTACATAGATTTGGTGTGATTTCTTGAAAGTAGTGAACAATAAGGAAGATATGACTCTCTCTAAGATGGGGAAAAATGAAAATCATAATGCTATGTTATGAATTAACATCATTCATCCATTTATCATTTCAAAACATCAAGTTATGATTTTAGATCTTTTATTATCTTCACACAGAAAAACCTTAAAATGAGCGGGTATTTTATCATATCAAATAATATTTTTTCCAAAATTCGTAATTAATTCTCTTAATTAATTTCTTAATTAATTCTCGCTTTGAGATATTTCTACTGAAGGTAGATTACGCAGCCAGGAATTCCACTTTTACGTGTAAAAGTGAAGATGGCCTTCGGTGAATGAAGTTTAAAAAAAGCATTATCAATATCTATGGTATGCTTAATGCAGTGAATTCATATGACTAATTTGAAAAATTGAAATAATTTTGCATTCCAGCAAATGCATAACTATTTCATGGAAAAATGGCGTTTTCTTCCCTTTCAGGAGGTAGATTAATGTAATATATCAGGTAATATCTCGTTGTATGAATATTCTCTGTGATCATTCGTTTAGTTTTTTTCGAAGATGTGTTACATACTTACTTTTAAATTCCACATTTTTCTAAAGCCAAGAGTGGTCTCTCATTAAATCTTTCCAGTCGCTAATAGCTAAAGAATGCAGGAGACTAATTGTTTTGATTCTCTCCGGCAATATTTGAAATCGCCTTCTTAAGATTGAATTGAGAACGCAAAGAATCAATCTCAGCCAGTTTCATAATTAAAGAAAGTAATATTTTCTTTCTAGTATAAAAATAACATACTCCCGATTGACAAAAGTGCACAAAGAAATTATCGTACACGTATTTCAGAAATTATTTGACGCACAGGGTATTTTATAATTTTGTTTTCGCAATTTAGAATGTGAATGTTTAAGTCCTTGCGATTAGAAATTTACGGAGGAAAGATGAATATATGTATATTTTGAAGGAAGTATTATGAATGTTACATTATTAAGGAAGTTAAATGTTCAAAAAAAATGTCAAAAAAGAGGAATAGCTTCTGCTTATCTTCAGTGTCTTTCAGTAGTTTTTATATAAGGTGGTAGTTGATGGTTGACTCGCGAATGAGGAAGACACTTGGATCATTTGGAGAATTTAAACAGTTGGTTTCTGTAACACATTACGTTACGTGTTATGTACTAATATTATGCTTATCCTAAATGTATAATACGCTGAGAAATTAGTGAGTTAGGGAAAGAAAAACGAACAGATTGATTCTTTGACTTTTGGTGTCAGATTTCTGTTGAGGGTAAATGCTATGGGACTAACGTTCCACAGTGATGATGATTTTAGTACTTAAAATATGTTAAAACTAACGTTTTAACATGTGTCATATACTCTCAGAGCTTAAAATGCTCTCCAATAGGTGCTGAAATAAGAATCGAAATGTCTGACGAGTTTGGCTTCTTCTTGACATAAAGGGTGCCAATCCACAACTTCATCCGCCTCACCATTCCCATAAATAATCACCATCAGCGATAATCACTCACCAGATTAGTTGGACACAGTTTTCCACTCAATTCTCATATCGATTAATTTTGCCACGCCTACATACTTTTTCACTTCGACGTTGGCATTATTTGTTCCATGTATCTAATATTTACTTTCTTGCTTATCTTCCCGATATTTATTCCCTCGACGACTGTCTTCATTAAGCTATATTTTCTAAATGTGTCTGATAAAGTTTTTCATTCTTATTTCCAGTCTTCATTAGACTCATTTCCCATCCTCTTCTCTGAACCATGGGGAATGTTGAAGTTTCTAACTAGGTTTGTTATGCTGACAGGATTGTTACCTGGTCACTAAGGGGAGAGGGAAAGATATAAGAACTCGAGAAGAAGATGGAAAGGGAGATGGGAACTTTTCTGAACAAAAACAAGGGAGACTGGCGTACCACCGAGACTGAGGAATCAAGAGAATGGACGTGTTTTTAGGGACAATAAATGGAAGGACAATGAAAATGGAGCAGTAATATTAAAACCAAAAAATAATGCAATGCCATAAAGAGGTTTGATAAGAAGCACACAAGATCGGCATGGCGTTTCAGGATAAAGTTACGAAGTATTTGAAGGAAAATATCGAAAAAAAATTTAACTGGAGTGTGATTTCCCACTGAAGATATAAAATATAGAAGGAGCGGGATATATAATATGATGAATAATGTTGAGCTCGGAAAATAAATGGCTTCAGAGATATTTAAGACTTTTATGGAATAATTAATTACTCTTGAATCCCTATTTGATCAATGTACACTGTGTGGATTCTGAAAGAAACTTTTCTGCCCACTAATGAAATCCTAGCTAGAAGCTAGATGTTTGTTTATCTAATAGATTTTCCACTGATTTTTCACTGGCTCTTGATCAGCGTGTCTGGGTATTTTATCTGATCAAGGTGCCAAAAAGGTCTTTTGTCATAGTCCAGCGAGGAAAAGACGCAGAAAAGGCATATAAAATTCCATTTATGCATATATACCCGTAAACGTAAATCGGGCGGCATGAGAACTTTCGTCTGAACATCCTACTTCCTGTTTTTGTGAAACGGTATTGACAGGGAAACGGGGTTTGGAGAGTAAGGAATATAATAAAAGAAAAAATTAGTTTAACAAAAATAAAAGCTACTTAAGGTACGGAAAGCGCACACAGGGATCTGGAAAGCAGCAAATGACTTGGTAGAGTTTAAAAAGCCCGGATAGAAATAAAAACTGTGTGATACTTCATAATTAAGAAGAAAAATTTGTAAAAGTAGGTCTGGTGAGAAAAACTCACCAAAAATGGCAAATTTATGAAGAGTTATTTGTCAAGAGATGATCGTTTTGAGCGGAAAGCATGCAAAATTATCACAAATTTCGGACAGGTGAAGATGTCCAATGGAAATGGAAATAAAACATATTATTAAAGGTTAATTAAGGCAAATTAGTTGCATACGGTAACCCTAAAAAACTTGTTCATTTTGAAGTTCAGAGGAAAATTGCTATGCATTTCTTCTATGGCGTCATATTTCTATGACCCGATTAAGATCAACACGTCTTAACACGCCATAAAAGGTGTGATCAAAAAAAGGCCGGACTGATTTTATTCTGCGCAAACTATTCAACGGATCGAAAGGAGACACAGTGGGTCATCTAGCGACACATCTGCCGACTAAAAAGAGAGGTGTTGCGTTTGTTTACGTCGAGTCGTTGCGCAGCAGCAGCTGTACGAGTCTTGACCTGTTCGTCGCCGCGTGCAACGACAGCAATGAAGGAGCTAGAGGAACAGCGTGTGTGCGTGAAATTTTTATTCAAACTTGGCGTAAGTGCTACGGAGACATTTGGAATGATGTTGAGGCAAAGGCCCAGTCTTCTTAGTGGAAAGGTCGTCATTCTCCGCGACCCAAGAAAGCTCACATGTCCCGGTCCAATGTGAAGGTCATGATGGTGTGTTTCTTCGATTGACAAGGGCTGACTCATTACGAATATGTTCCTCCAGGTCAAACCGTAAACTAAGATTTCTACTTAAAGGTTATGAAGAGGCTGAGGGTCGCAGTGAGTGGAAAGAAGCCGAGAAACAATGCATGGCGTTTCCCCCACGATAAGGAGCCGGCTCACACGGCGCTGATCGTGACAGAGTTTTTCACCAGAACCAGAACTTCCGTGATGCCGCAGCCACCCTACTCTCCATGCGTGGCTCCATCAGACTGTTTTTTGTTTCCAAAGTTAACATCAACCTTGAAAGGGTGCCCATTCCACTCTATTGTGGACATTAAAACTAATTGTACGGCGGATCTGAAGAGGATCCCTAAGGCGGCTTACCAGGCAGGGCTCGAGAGCTGGAAGAAACGTTGGAAAAGGTGTGTCGTCAGCGCATGCACTTTAAGGGCGACAAGTTCGATTAAGCTGTATCCGTCGAAATAAACAAGTTATAAAATCAGTCCGGTCTTTTTTTGATCACACTTTGTAGTGCTATGACGTGATAAAGATATTCGAAATTATTCACTGGTACGAATTAGATATATGTATAGTTGGAGACACATGCCGGAGGACAATAAAATTGTTTCTTTCGTAAAATGGGGCGTATTTTAATTAATTTTCTGGAAGATTTTTTTGTATTCCATCAGTTATATACTAGTATTTTAAAATCTCATTAGCAATCTCATATTTTGCATTTTTCAACATCCCATTTTTATCGACATTTATGTGAGTGAAAATTTTACATGAAAAGTAGTAGTAGTAGTGTTTAGTAGAGGCGACCGGTAGCGAAAGTCATCTGCGCCGTTAGGGATAGATGGATAGATTGATAGAGTTATTTATTCGGGCAAAATTGAGACCAAATGTTCCCTTCTTCCATTTAACCCATCGTCGTTTACATGTTTTATCAGCAATAAAGTTTATAATTACATGCATACACATTAATAAATATAGACGAACTTGCATTATACACAGATTTGCAGCTTGATGGATGGGGAAGGAGGGAGAGTGGAGAGAAACCCAGCGTTGGCATCAGCCTACTCTTAACGAAATACACCAAGGGGTCCGCCGAGTAACGTCCCATCTGGCGGACGGTCTACTCACTCAAAATGCTCTAAACGAAGCACATCAAGTAGGGCTCGGATACCATCGAAAAATATCTCCTGCCTCCAGGATTTGAACCAGGCCCTCTCGGTGGGAAGCCTAGTGGTTCGTGGCCAACGTTAGCCACCACACCATCCCGATCCCCTACATGGAAAGTTGTGCGACGTATGACTATATTTAACATTTTAATAATTTACTTTGCATTAAAAACATACATAAATATTAAACATATAATATAAATTAATATGATATAAACTAAATGGTAGCGAAATGACAACTAAATCTGGCGACGCATACAACATTGAATGAAGTAAAAAAGACAAAGGAAGGCACGAAGAGTTAATTGAAGTGAGGGTTGAAGAAAGGATCAATAGATTGATTGTTGGAGAAAGGAAAGCTTCTAAGTGGCCGAGTGGAAAGGGAGAGCTACAGAACTGTTGGACGGCCTCTGAGGTTAAGTTTTATGATTGGAATAGGGCTCAGGTCAAGGGTCGGTCAGCCTTGAATTGAGGGAGGCAGGTGAGTGGAAGGGGGGTATAAAAGAGTGGTGAGGCAATGGTAGGGATGATAACGCACCTGCTATTTTTTTTGGATATTTGGTTTTAGATTGATCTTTATAAAGTCATTAGAAAGGTAATTTGACTACAATTTTGAATGAAAGTATGTTTACATGTGTGCGACACTTTTACTTAAGATATCCGATTTTCGGGATTAATTTTTATGTTTTAAAACAAAGATCTTCAAGATAAACTTGGTCAAAGGATTCTCGCAATGGAAAACGGTCACCAGGAAATCAATCGAAAGCTTTCATATTAACCAAATTCCGTGTAAAAAAATTATATAAGCATTATGCTGTCACTTCCAGTCGAGACAGGGTTGTATGACATTTCGCAACTTTATTTTTTATTTAGAAGAGTAACTTAGTATGCTGGTGCACTTACTCAATTTGTTCACCATGTGATTTCAGCGATTTAAAAATTTCAAAAATATGTTTTAAAGGACGTACATCCTCATTAATATTTTAATTAAAACAATCGATGTTAGGTTTGAATTAATTCTTGAGAAAACTTATCATTGAGATATAATATGTTTGAAATACAGTCAAAAATGTTGTTTCGTTTTACCCTAAAATATTTGTAGGACATTTATTTTTGAGGAACTTTTTTTCGAGTTAAAAATTTTATGCAATGCAAATAAGTATAAATTAAAGATATTTGAGGTGCCTGCATTTCTTGTTCAATGGTTTACAGTTTTAGGTGGTTGTGGTTAGTGATATTTTAAATACTGCAACACGCCTAAAAGAAATGAAACTTTAAGTCACACATACTTGACCAAGAAATTTCAGGTTCAAATTATATCTTCCAACCAGACAGACACAATTTCAGCCGCTTATGCTCGGTAAAAATATTATGGCAATGCCTTTTTGAGAATGGGACCGGAGCCGACTCAAATCTGAAGCAGTAACACCGTGAATTGGCAAGGATGACTTGGAGGGTCGACAGGGAGTGGGAGAGAAGAATACTGGGTGGAAGGGACATGACCTGGATGAAAAAGGAAGACGACCAGGGTCGTGGGATGAGGAGAGATGGAGAGAAAGGCGTCCAGTGGGAGTATACAGTTCTCCCTGATGGCAGAGCCTTGTCGGCTGGAATTGAGGGCTCTGAAATTCGTTTTGTCCATCAGAGGGGAGCTTCATAAATGAACCTTATGCTAAGCGTTTGCCTGGTTGCTGTCAACTCCCTTCCTGTTTCCATCTCTCTCTCTCTAACTCTCTCTCTCTCTCTCTCCCTCTCTCTCTACTTTCCTCTCCCTCAGTGGCATGTGGATATCTCCGCGATACGCCCTTTAATGTAGTTGAAAAGCCATTTCGTAAATTACTGTGGACGTGCGCTCAAAATACTACTGCAGTCGAGATATGAATATTAATTGCGAGATTTGTCATGGCGCAGGTTAGTAGGGAGGGCAAGGCTTATCATATGCAGAGAGTAAAAGACCCTCCGACGAGGGCTTATAAACTTACCGAGTTTTGTCTCTTTCGGCCACCTCACGTCATTATGATTATATTTTCAATTTTTTCGTCAAATTTAACCTATGGTTACCTTAAACAATAAATTTAATAAGTCATAGTGTGCCATATTTTAAGGAAAAACGATTTCTGAAGGCTCAATGATCAAATTTTAACAAATTTGAAAGTTAAGAAAATGGTAATTTTGTTGTGTTTAACTATAATTCTGAAAATAGCGATATACTTCTCTGAAAAGCCACTAATTTAAGAAGTTTACTTCCTTTAATTTATAACTTACTCATATTACTCATAAGTTAACTTATCTGGTAGCGAAATTCAATGCGAAATCGTAGTCATGAAATTAATAGTCTGAAACATTGCGATGACGCAGAAGATAAAGTGAAAACTCATGTTATTTAGTCCCAATTAAAACTAATGGTCAAGCGCTATAGATAAAGCTTAGATTTTTAAACAAAAGTAAATTGGGAGTACAAACTAAGGAGGGTAAATTGTAGGCAACTTAAATGAAGAAAATTCAAATCTTCGCTCATTAATTAATAAAACCCCCTTTCAAGGTAAGATCAGATTCCGTAAAAACAGAAACGATTTTGCACTACTGTTATTGTCATTGTTAATGCATTCCTGCTTTCCAAAAATGAAAGTACATCCTGATTATCATACATTGTTTAGCCAAGAGCCAGGTCAAATACACCAGAGTTGATACTACCTCGGGCTGGTTTCTCAAATGCATAGGTGAATTTACAAGTTCTCTGGAAACAATTTTAAATTTTTGATGGAGATTTCTAAACCACACGTTCTCTAAAAGACAGCAAACAAATTCGGAACATATTTTCACTATAAGGTCCCGCAAGAGGACTAAAAGTATGGACTTTTCACTTTTAGAAAATAGCTCCTAACCCTGTTCCTTGGTCTTTTTGTGGCCTCTTTTCTTAACCATAAAAAGAACCATAAACACAGTAATCAATGCATGTGTACCAACGCTTAGCGGAGGGCAAGGCATATCATCTTATAAATTTATCTAGTCACTAACTCCTAAATTAGAGAGTGCACATAAACCGTAAACATAGTAATCAACCCGAAGGTCGATTTAGTAGATGATGGTAGAGATCACCCAGCACTAAGCCCTATACGGCGAGCGAAAATTCACACATCATGGTAGGGGGGGCAGTTCCTTTCCCTGTGCCGGTTATGGTTTCCCAGGAAGATCTGGTACCCGAAAAATCACTTAAGCTTGGGTGGAGCTGCAGGTACCCAGAGTGCTTTGCCCGGGTATCGACCCCAGGATCCTCTGGTCAGGAGTCCAACGCTCTACCCACTGGACTACCGCGACCCACACCTTTCCTTAACGTCGCCTAATACTTACAGTCACCTCTTTTCTATTGGGTTTTCTTCCTTTAATGTTCCCGCTATGGTCATTCCTTATATCCTCAGTTTCTTGTTAATGCATAACCGATCCAGTTTTCTTTACTCCTCTGTAAAGTGTTCAGTACTATTATATTGTCCCTAATAAGTTTAGCACCTGATTTCTAATTCTGTTCAACCCAATTCCTCCCATCTACCTTTCTACCCATCCAAATCTCTAAGGAGCAATCCTTTCCACTCTCTTCCTGAAGGTCAATG